>NC_058505.1:9464642-9766250 GCF_020382885.2 Scatophagus argus | reverse complement strand
AGCTTTATGCATTTTTATCTGTCCTACTACTTTGTAGGCAGAGTGATTAGTTCAGAGTTACAAAGTGAAATGATTCAGATTATCTAAACAGCTTGTTTTGAAGCAAAAATGAATCTCATATAAATCTGCATTCCACAGCAACTGGTCCATCAATTTGCCAAAAGGTACTGGCTGCTTAAAGTAGGTTTGGTTCAATATTTAGTAATTAATTAAATTCAAGTGCTGTGTGTTATTCCACTGTATTGTTTTACACCTCTGTGATTCAAGTGGTGATGGCCTGTGCAGTGACATGTTATTATTACCTTTTTGAATGAGGTATGACTCTGATCGGTCATCATGGCAGCCAGCAGTCTGTTCATTAATTTCACTTTGAACCATCGGTGTTGCCTGGGAGCAGCTCAGTTAAGTAACGCAGTGTACAAGGTGTTTAATAATGATGCAGCGTTTTTTTGTGCATATATATGTTTACAGGAGAGGACGAAACTTAATGAAGTCCAAAGCTGCTGACTGGGGCTTCAGGTAACAGAACAGCTGCCTCAGAGTGTGTGGACTGAGCTTCAGGTTTAGTGATGACCCCCTTGGAATGGGTCACTTTTTGTGTCCCTTTAATCAAACTCAAAAGTTATTAACACCTAGTTATGAGATGACATACAGGCGCCACCCTCTGGCAGGAGACCTCATCTACACTTCTTATGACAAAATATTTTCAGCCTTTCATGTGCTCCTCTTAGATAATTCCTGCTTCTTCAGTGCTGCATCAATAAAGACATAAAACGGGTGTCTAAATGTTTAATATAAACAGATGTCCCTCTCAAACATACACACACACTCTCACATACACACAGACCACCAAACATCTCCACACTTTCTCACACTCTTTCTTGCCCCACCATGTTTAGAGCCATAGCTTCGTACTAATTGAATAAGCAGCGACCCTGCGGACCGCCTCTCTGAGGGATTAGGATATGATCTCAAAAGAGCGCTCCTCCGAGGGCAAACACAGCCAATTTAGAGCCATTTCATGCTCTGCGCTCCAGCACACAAGAGGCAGGCATGAAGGCCACACAGACACACACACACACACACCAGAGAAAAGTAATTCATGGGCTCTCAAATCAAGCATGCTTTAAATTCTGGTCTTTCTCTTATGAAACACAGCTGTTTTTCTTTCTTTTCTAGCCTCTCTCATGCCTCCCTGAATGCTGCAAAGACCATTAAATATCAAAAACCATCTTGGTATGCAAGACACCTGAATTCCACATGCTCATATGCCAGCAATGAAATGCTGAATAATTATTACAATCAACATCTCAAAAGTCACATTATTGTATTTTGAAGGAATACTGACCAGCTAAAGGTTCTAATTTTATCTGTTATTGATTTGATTGTATTTTTTGAGTCACCCAGCAGTAACCCCTCTGATTCTTTCACCCTTCTGGCTCTTTGCCCAGACTTTGTTTCATCAAATTAATTGTCTGAATCCTGTTTTTAATGATGCTTGCTTCCATTAGGTTTGTGAAAGTCCCTTCTTATGGAGTGTTTCTTCTAATGCTTAAAAAAAGAAAAAAGAAAAAAAAAGTTAATGGATTTAATTTACAGATAAGAATCCCTGGAGATCTTATGACCCACTATTTTATTTTTGAAAAAGGTGCTGCAGTCTATGAGCACTGCAGAATGATTTTCCAGTTTTGTGGCTTATTGCTTCCTTGCTTGAAAATTTCTTGATTGATTCACGATGTTATCCCAGAATAAAGTTTAAAAAGTTATCTTTTTTTTTAATTTTATTTTCAACAAAATTCATCTCTTGGAACCACAGCGAAATAATGTAATGATACTTTCATGAAAAATTTTCCTCTTAACATTATGGGACATTACAGTGAGTGTTTCAGACTTTTAAGCGAGCCCTCTTTGCCTTCTCACTCCCTTTCTTAAATATGAAACTCATAAGAATTCACATCACCTTAAACACCATTTCTAGGGGCTCTAGGGTTCAGAGGAAGCAAGTCAAACAGTGTGTGTTTTATTACATGCCTCAGTAATCCAGGAAAGGGGAAGCACATGTCCTGGTGAAATACGATCGAATTCAGATTATCTGTGGATATTTTGCCCCGTTTTAACCTCTCACATAAAATGAATCATATAAAAGTCTGTCCTAATTCAGTAGACGTTATTTGTTAGGTGGAGAGAGTCTTCTTCTTCTGAGACCAGCTAGTGCAGTAGTTTATGTCTGCCTCTCTCGTTTCCAGCTGCCTATTAGGATTGTGGCTTCCCCTGTGGCAGTGTATCCCCCCCCCACCCTCGACAGAAAGAGAAGCATGCCATTAGTTCACCAGACCTGCCATTGCTGTCAAAATATGAGTGGGGAGTAGATCTATTAGATACCTATATTTCCTGGTAGAACAGCCTCAATCTCTGCCTTCCCTCTTGGCACATTAAATAGAGAGAGACAAAACCCAGATGACTGGTTCTGAATCTATCAAAACATGGACTAAGTACACTGCTTTGGATGTGGATTCTCAAAGAAAATAATGAAAAAAACCACGAAAAAGCCACTGGTGGAAAAAAAAAAAATTGTTTCTCAGAGGACAATTCAATTGAGGAGACACAGTTTGCTGTCGTGGCTATCTATTAGTGCCAACTGTAGATTTTTTTCTTTTTCACTTTTACTGTTAATTTGATTTGTTTTATATGTTGTTTTTTTGTTGTTTTTTTTTTTCAAAGTAGTATGTTTACAAGAATTTAACTTTAATCTTTCCTACAAAGTAAATCATTTTTCCATGGCAGTGCCAGTTGCAAATCCTCTATGCGATTTCACCTCATCTGTCTTTATCACAAGAGTCAAAAACAGTTGGAAGCCATCTATGGTATTTAGTACTGGGTTTCAGTTCAACAATGAAGTGAGCCTGATTCCTTAAGTAGCGGAGGGAATGGTGCAAGAAAGATTTGTAATAAAAGCCTGCTCAGGTAAATCACTTTTCAACCTGTCATCACCCACAAGGGTAATATTATTGGAAACAGGCGGTGTGTATAACATGTGGATATTGGCTACTCGTTTCATGGTCCCTTAAGTCTTGGGCACCAGTGAATTCCACACTTCTTTATGAATTATCTTTAAACCCCAAATTGGCAGACATGCTGATGTCTTTTTTCCCACTGCCTATTATTTGATAGCTCACCTTTTTATATTTAAACTTTAAATTGCAGATTACAGCTTTAATTTGTCCATTGAAGTGTTGTATTAGAATGCATTACAAGTAAAAGCTGTTTTGAAAAAGTTAAAGAAGCAAAAGTAGTGGAGTGTGGGGCATCTTGTGACACTTTTTTCTTCAGTCTCAGTATATTACAGTCACTTATTTTCAATTTAATAATTAATGCTTGTGCCCAAATGTTTAATTTTCTCTCATCTAGATTTTAACTTGCTTTAATATAGTTCAAGGAAAGAATGCACATTTGTGACAAGTTGCGCTAACACTTTCAACAAAGAGAACATAAAAGTAAAGATTTTCCGTTCTCATTTTTGCAGTTTAAAAAAACAACTGGTGTAAGTAAAAAAAAAAAAAGACCAAAGACCAAATAACAAAAAAAAATTAATAATACATATATTATTTGTGAAATATACTTAAAACAACACAGTGTTATTTCCATATTACTGTTGGGTTACTTATTCAAAAAAAAATAAAGAAAAGAAAAAATGTCAAAAATTTAATTTCACACAAGAAGCTCACAAATGTATAGTTGTACCCACCAATGTGGAAACATGACTCAAAACTGAAAAAGAAAAATCCAAAAAAACAGAAAGTGAGATGTGAGTTTAAAAAGACTTGGAGAATTTATAACAGCTTCCATCCACATATTTTAGGTTGCATTAATAACTCAACATGGATGTAAATAAAAAAAATAAATAAAAAATTACACAAACTCGAAGCACCCTACTATCAAGATGCTTGGGTGTTTTTCTACCTGTACATACTGATTAAAGTTAACCCATTACTGAACTGACACAATATTGACCCAAATTGGCTCCGTTTTGATTTTTCTGTATTGATTTTTAGTGTGTACAATGTTAGTTTGTAAGATCGTGACATGTTTTGTATGTGAAAATCATCATCTGCATAGTAACTAGCAATCATAGCTGTCACATAAATTTAGTGCAGTCAAAAGTACAATATTTTCCTCTGGAATCTCAAGGAGTAGTGGCATTACGTTGGACTGTTAATTATTTGTATTTGCACAAATGTACTTGGTTACATTCCACCACTGTCTTTTGGTTGGTGAAACAAAAAGACAATGAACTAGTTCTGTAATAAAACAGTTTAAACAGTCCGAAAATAGTGTTCGATGATAAATAATCACATCAAGCAAACTGGCTTCTGGTGACCAAGTCAACTTTGTGCTCTCAGGACAATTAATTTCAGCAGTTATTTGACTACCCCCTCTGTCTGGCCAAAGCCTTATCCTCTAAGCTGAGTCTCAGGGCGGTCCACTGTTTGTGTGAGCTCTGAATCTGCAGGCTTTACAGGCTTTCCTCTTCTCCAGTCGAGGCAGAGAGGCTGCTGACTCCACATTCTCATCCCTCTATCCCTCTTCCTCCATCCCTCCATCCCCCAGTGTCCTGTTTACTCTCTGCAGCCCTGCGGCCGTGCCACCTCGGAGACACTCCAGACCACCAAGGTCCTGGCGGCTGCCTCGGATTGGACGGTGACGGCCCTCACCATGGGAACAACAGGGAGAAGTGCTGGAGTGGGTGGGGGAGTGGTGCTAACAGTGGCTTAGTGGTGGGGATTTTTTTATGCTTTGGACCAGGCAGGAAGGTGAAGGTATGATTACATATGGTCAGGCCTTGACATTCAAAATATATAAGGATGCTGTTGTATTGTGTGGCCAGGTGACCTCTTATAAGGCTCCTCGATGAAAAACCATGAAACCATTATGAAAAAGAAATGGTATTTTATTGTGACTATGGAGAAAACTTATGAAGGTGTTGCACGGGCAATGAATAAAAACAGTTTCTTCCTGCGGATTCGACTGTAACATTCTGTCTCAGCTCTGGCTGGCAGGAGGTTTTCATACCATCCTACTTAAATTTCCTCTTTAGCCATGAATGTAATGGGAGATGTTATTTTTGACACTCTGAGAAAATGGGAGGGAGGTCACATTGCCTTAATGAAGTCCTGGGATTATTTCCAGAGCTTTTGTCGCCCTCTGCTGGTCAACAGCCTGCACAGTTTTCCTTCTCCCGCTCGGTAATAATGTAGTGTGTTTGCACATGAACTCCAGCAAGCCACAAAAGCAACTGCAGCAACCTCCATTATGACATCTATTTTTACATGGGTGGTCCTCTTTACTTTGTTGAACTCAGTGACAGCAAGCTCTTGTGAATGTAAAAGGAAAGTGCTGGTCCAATTTTGGGTAGTGAAAGGAGTTCTGCTTAGTTCAGTCTGTCAGCGACCCATCAAAGCAAACAGCGTTGGCCAAGCAGTGCATGCAGCTATTGAAGGGTTTTCTGAAAACACTCACTGGCAGACGTTGTATTCTCTGTGTGAAGGTTGCCATTGTGGAATGAGTAAAGGGAATATTGGTTTCTGTTTTGGAAGCATTGTACGAGGTGTTCAAGGCCTACTTTCTCGGGGCAGACATCCAGACTTGGATTAAGGGAGAGACTATTGGAGAAAGAAAGAGGCAGGGAGGGGGAGAGAAGGTGAGGGGGGGATACAGGTGTCTGTGCATTGGCCTCAACATGGAGCCACTCTGCACTAATTTTCTGCTGAGTTTTTGGAAAGTGGGTTCCCACTCCGATGCAATCAGCAGAGTGCTTTCCCCATGCTGATGTGAGCTCTGCTCTGCAGGTTATGATGGCCTCTCTCAGACGGGAGAGAGGAGGTCTGCTGAGACAGCACAAGCAAGGAAGGGGTGAGGTCTGTGATTGAGCTAATTTAAAAACAAAATCTTGTCGTACTTTTGGTAAGCAAAATTCATATGCAATTTTTAGTTTTCTAAGTGGTTTTGCATTAAAATTGATTTCTGGACGATATTCCGCTTCCTGTATTCCCCGATGAACAATCCTTACTTGAGTCCAAAAACAAAAAAGATGTTTCCCAACTGAGGCTACAAATGATCTTTTAGTTCAGATTTCCATACCAAGACAAGGAAACCAAAAGGAGAAAAACAAGTTTCTAAAAAAAAAAAATCCATGCGTCTTTCAGCAGAAAAACAAAAAAAAGCAAAACAGCTTTCAAGTTTCTTCAAAACTTGCCCAAACCGAAACAAAACCTGGAACACTGGAGTCAGAGCCCACAGTTCCCCCTTTTCCCTCAAAGTGTTTGTGTAGGGTCTTCAAGATTTTGACAGCCACAGGATATGTGTGGGCCATTGTTAGTCACTCTGACTGCTACCTCCATGGTACAACTTCCTCCACTTCCACCAACCTTCATGCCCACACGCACACACACACAAACCCACACTTGCAAAACTATATGCACGTATCAATCACAACAGTGCATACTTCTGTTGTATGCGTGTGATTTATTTTGAAAGTACTGAAATTTAGAAATTTTGTTTCTAAATTTTTCTAAATAAGATAATTTTGTGATGTATTTGCTGCTTTTACATTTATTGCATGAATCAATAGTTAACTTAACTGAAACAGAAATATTTTAACAGAAAAGTAATCCCCTGCAAAAAGAAAAAAATCTTTAAACAGGTCTTTACTTTTGATTTAATTTAACCAATAAATAAATAGAATTTTTACCATGTTTTTAAAAAACATTTGATATCAATCAAGTGAATATATGTTGTATATGATGTAAGCCTACTTTTATAATTACATTAATTTGCTTTGATCCAAAAACTGAAAAAATTAAACATTTTTTATAAATAGATGAAACATAATTGTCTTTTTTTATTGAATAGATCTATAAAACAAGTAACAAAAGAACATATACAATAAATACATAAAGTATTAAAATCTCATTCACATATTCAAAGAGGAGCAAGCAAAATCTTTATAGTAAAGCAATATTTGTCCTGTCATGTTGCATTAAAATTGTCTTTATTAACACAATTCCTAAATAGGTAACCTTTCCTTAATCTGTAAAATATGTTGCTAAAATACAGACATTAAACGTATAATAAACAGTGTAAAATGCAGCTTGATTATTTGAAATCAAGGAATGGATATTTATTAATAATTTTCTGCAAATTTACCTGTTAAAAAAGTACATTGTCAGTGTTGTCAGAAACATCCACCTGATAGCAATTCCAAAGTGCAATAAATGTGCTGCCTTTACCAGTAAGAGCATGAACATCATCCAAAACGCCCCTGAATAGACACAGTAAATCTTTTTCGCCTGCACTGCCTGCCACACAACACATAAAATGTCTCCCTCAAAATGGGCTCTTTGTGTGGTCAAGTGAATATGGCCTGAAGAATGAACCACAGCACTGTGACTCTTTTCCTGTTTCCCCTGTCTAAAAGCAGACTGGACTGAAATGAAGGTAGACTCAAAAATGCCAAACCAAGAACAAACCACGGATGCATTTTTAGTTTAAATATGGTCAGATATCAGTGATATCCAACACCTCTGTCTCTTCACATGATCACAGTCTCGCTGGATGTTGATATTGCTGAACAATAATACAAATGAGGTTATCTGGCTGCTATGGTTGTATCGTGTTCCTCGAAATATGTGTTGTTGCAAAAGTTGTACTCCTGTTTTTAACCATGCTGCACTTTTTTTTTACATTTCAGCAATATGCAAACTGTCATGACAGAATCATTACATCTTTTGCACATCACCTCAGTCTGACCCTTGTCTCTCAGTTTCAGTGTTGTCATTTATCGAATCCCTCTCTCCTGTGGGAAATGTTTCACACTGCAATAGCAGCAGCCGTACGGGTTGCCATTTGGGTGCCTTGTGTGCTGTTTTTGTTGGCCATTGAAGCTGTTTTTGGGAGTCAGACAGAGAGCAGGCTAAGGGTCTTTTCCCCTCAGTGCAGTCCCATCTGCAGAGAGACCCGGGCTCAGCTCAGCTCGATCACTGTTCACTGAGAGGGAGGACAGAAACTGTGGGTGGGACGGGAACATAACAGAGAGATGTACAATATGGATATGTATGAAGCTTATGCATGTCTATGCTGAAACATATGAAAGCAATATGAGCATGTGCGTGCGTGTGGGCCAATGTGAGTTTGTGGGAGTAGATAAAGGGGTTCCAATAAAACATGACAGGGGTATGTTGCGGGCAGGATAAGTAGATGTTTGCATTTGTACAGGGTCTAGGAGGAGTTCATTTGTCTGGCTGGAAAGGTCCAAAGTGATAAAACATGCACACAAGCAGCACGTTCATACACCCACGCATGCACACAAGCTTGTATTAACACACTAACCTCAGACACAGAGAACATGCTCCCTTACTCTGTTTGAACAAGACGCTTGGCTCCATTTAGTTCCTTCAGAAAAGACTCCTCAGCAAGAGCTAAAGCATAAAAGAGTAAAGCACACACACACACAGCATACACACAGAGACCTGATGGATTATGGCTCTCTCGGCCACAGAGCCCTCTCAGCAGGGTTGGCAGACTGAACAGAGACCCCGTGCAGGCCGAGGGGTGAGCCAGAGGGTCTAGTAAATACAAAGCTGATGGAAAGGGCCCCATTGTGGGACAGCCTGACCAGCAGTAGGGCCCAACCTCGAGGTGATATGGAGCCAAGCAGATGACCCAACAGTGGGGAACCTTGAAGATCATTAAAGACTTCACATGGCCATTTGATCAGTGTTGAAACCACTGACTGAAAACACTGGACACAGCAAGCTGCTGTGTTTCCCCCTCATCTGGAAATCAATCTGTGTGTGGGTGGGAGATGGCTGTTTTCATTTCAAAAGTCATGTTGGTCACAGAACAAAAGTGTGGAACACATACAGACCGGACGTATAATTGCTGATCTTCCTCAAGCTCCTAAGGCATTTTATAAATCACAGAACATCATGAAATATAAAGAATCCCTTATAAATGTGATATACACGTTCAAACCTGTAACAACTAATTGAGGACAAGGAAATCATGCTGTAAACAGCACTGACATATTATCTCCTTTTAAGCTGATAAAAGGTGAGCTTGTTAGCCAAGAGTTGCTTATTTACATATCCAGCAGAGGCGGAGAAACATGTGCCAAGTGCCAAGTGGTATTAGTGTCTACACCGTTTAAAATCTACATCCATTAGCTCTGTTTTTGGTCCCTACCAACTTTTGAAGGAAATATCTGACTCCAAAGCTGCTAAACACTCCGTTATGTTCCAACTAGCTTATTCTCTGTGTCTGCCATTTGGTGCTGAGCAGGTCTTGGGTTTTTAATGTTTTTCACTGAAAAGAGCTGACTGCTGCAGTCAACAGCGCCACAAGAGCAGTGAGAGTTAATCAGAATGGCAAAATTTCATGTGAGAAAGTTAAATTGAACTAAAGCTCCATAAAGCCAAGGGGAGCTGCAGATTTGGGTGGTAATTCTCTGTTGGTTCATAACTATGTGTGACCCCTTTCACATTGTCAGATTGTTATTACAAAAATATTGCTTTTCTTTGAAGATATAATATTTCTGCATGAAAACAACCAGAACTTTGTTATATATTTTGTTGAACTGTGTGCTTACATTATCCCAAGTGTTCTCAACAATGTTCAAACCCAATGTAGTTCATAAATTGATTCAAGGTAATGGTGCGTTTCATATGGTTCCCTGTCAGTATAGCTGTATTATAAGGAACATGATTAAATTTAAAATGTACAGAGCTTTAAAACATTACCTCATCCATGAGCATTCCTGCCTAAGTCAAGTAGATTGATTGATATTAGCCGTGATGGCTGTTGAAGACAGCAACTCCCATGATTCCAAACCAGCGCCTTTTTGTTTTGATTGAAAGACCAATAAAGGGAGACATTATATACTGTGCAATAAAGGCAAGATTATCAAATTTTTTGCTGGCTAAATGCCAAAACATAGTAAACTAGTGGCATAAGACAGGGAGATATGATACACAGCTAGCAAACATTACCAATACTAACATGGTGTCTACTTTAGGGGAAGAACCATAAAGGGATAATTGGACATTGTGTTCTTATTGGAGACAAACCTCAGTGGTGTTAAAAACAGATCACTCACTCAGCATGTTCCTACCACTGGACGTGATGACACGTGTACTGCCATTAACTGAACATAAACGTGGTCTGTTCCCCCGATTGCAAATCAGAACCACCTGCCCCTGGGCCCTGAGAACTGGCTGGTCCTCTCTCCGGACCTCCTTGGAGAGAGATAGTGCCTCTTGTTTGGACAAACGTCAGGGCCAGCTCCAGGGCTCTTACATGAAACGAAGAGTGGAGCAGAGAACCCTACCCTTCACATAGCCTCCAACAACCCCAGGCCCTGTCTCCTCCCTTCAGAGCAGGGCCCAATATTTTTTAATTACATACAGGAAACTCCTGTTACAAAGGACACTTTCTTAGTCAATCTGTGGGGAGGCTGTGAGGAGTTCTGGGGTCACCCTCCTCTTTTTTTTCTCTGTTCTTTCTTACTAAGTGTGTGTGGGAGGTAGGTATCAGCTAACAAACTGGAGAGCATGCCACCCAGAGATTCGGGTCACTGCTGACAGCATACCTTCACAAAGCCAAAATGGCACCTGGTCTGTAAATGCAGCTCCCCTTTATAACACATATACCAGCATCAAAACTGTATCGTCAGCATCCCTGTCATACCAGCCTCACTCCAGACCCAACAAACCAACTTCATCCCCAAATTCTCTGTTACATTCACATGTACCTTATTACAATACATGTCAATATTGATGATATTTTATACAGACGGACAAAGAAGTAGACATGTTGGTAAGCTTTTTTGTTCACCCTCAGCTTCTTAGCTTCGGTGGTCTCTAACTGACAGGAACTCAGGCACTATTTGTTATCTTTAGGCCAAATAATTCCATCTGGTTTTGGTTTGGCTCCTCGAGATCGCCCCTGGAGATGTGGATGGAGGGGACTTAGGGTTGAGGCGGGGTGGTGGAGGAGCAGTTCTAGGAGGCTTTTTTCTCCTCTTAAATTGAATTTCTCACCATTCCAACCTGGGCCTTGGACCAGGGATAGAGCGAGAGCTCGCATTTGGCTTCTAACCCTCAGGCTCCTGAAAAGCTATGCTGAAAAAGTAAGAAAGAGGGGGAAAAATACTTGGAGGAAATCAGTATCACCTGTTTTGCCAAACGACTTGCATGTTCGGAGTAATGGCTATTAACTGACTCAGACTGCCTGTGTTTGCAATAGAGGAAAGTATGAACTCTCTCTGAACCATTCTTGACATGAGACCTTATGTGTCATGCGAAATGATGCGTGAAAATAAATAGTAGACTAAAGCTGTCAGACCTTTATAGATAGTAAGGATGGAAAAAGGGTAATTCGAAATTCATGTTTGTGGAGTTATTTACTTACGTTTATTTTTAATGCTTATACACCAGAAGAAATCTTTTCCAATAACAAAGCCAACCTATGTAGCAAAGTTCCATATATATGTGTGTTAATGATTGTACGTGTACAGAAACTAACATGAAAATTTTACTAGCTAGCTAGCTACATCCAGCTGGTCAAATGTACCTGTGAACCCATGTTTGTGTGTCCTCATCACTGAATCAAGGCTATGTCAGATGTTTGTTGATTCATACAGTTTTTTGTAACAGGCAGAATATATGGAAACTGTTTTTTTCACTTTGAAGTCTTTGAAGGCTGTTTCCAGTTATTTAGTGAATTAAAGGAAAGCTATAATGCAATCTTATGCTATGAATTTGTGTTTTACAAACTTTTTTCAGTTGACTTTTCCTGCAAATATTCCAAATCATTTCAGAAAGCCAGTTCACAAGCACAAAAGGACCGGACTTTAATTTTTCTTTGCTTTTTTTAAAATTGTTTAAAGATACTGTTTAAAGTTATTTTGCAACTTAATATCTCATAATACATATTTATATTTCTTTTGACTTTGATATCTGATCATTATATTCCTGAAATGGTTTTCTATTTTCAGTTGCACATCTCTCTTCCTGTCCACTTTTAAAAAGAAATTTCAGAAAAGGAGCTCAAGCTCAAGTCAATTTCAGGTTTTTATATGGATGGGAGATAGATTGTCTCTCTCATCCATCTCTTGTCACTGTTCTTTGCAGGCTGAAAGAAATGAAAAATGAAAATAACCCAAATCTGACTTATTTTGTCTGTTTTTACAATTTTATGACCATGACAGGCTCAAACTACTGGATGTAAAAGCAGTCAACTGTTGGGTTTCTACCCTTTTTCTGGTATTTCTGTACAATTAAATATATGTTACCCATGCTTCTCCCCCATAAAGTCTGCACTTATCCCTGACTAATCCTGTGGGTCCTGTAAAATGAGACCTTACTGTCTTTAAAGCGCAAAGCAGGCTGAAAGTTAAAGTATACTTTGTGGAAATGTAGCTTAAAATGTAGCCTCACAAACTCACATTGCTTTCTCATCACTGTCATTCCTATTCATTTTTTTCTGTATCTCAGCCCTTCCTGTGACCTTTGTGAAAACTGTCTATAGCCACTTGTTTTCTTCAAAATAGCTGTGTAAGATCCCCACTTCCCCCAGTATGATCATCATACCACACTCTCACAGTTTATTTTCTCAGGTGAACAAACTGTATCGCACACATTGGCTCCCTCAGATGCTTTTTGTGAGGCTCCTGGAATCAGCTGTACTTTCATCTTGAGTATGTGTGTGTTTGTGTGTTTAGGGTTTATATGGACCTCTGGTGAGATTATAAAATCCTCGCCAAAAAATAGTTCACTGTTACAGACAAAGGTAGAAAAAAATGCTTTATGAAGACTGCGTGTTGACCAAGGCATCATCTAGAGAAATTTGGTTAATTTTAGAGACAACAAACTTATTAATATATAGAGCATGACATCAAATCAGTTGTGTATGTAAGGATATGGATATATGACAATTTGAAAATGCTCCCTTTTCTTTTTTACAATACTGTACTATAAAAATACTTTATTCATAGATATCAAGTGTCACACTGCAGAGGGGCCTTCATTAAGACCTCTATGTCTTTTGATATTAAAAGGGCAAATCAGATGAAATTATATGGTTTTTCTACTTTTGTTTTGTATTGCACTAGTATTTACTGAACACTAAATACAACTATGCACTTTTATTTTCATATTTTCAATTTGCCCAATGTAAATTCAGGAATATAAATCCAAATTTCTGGATTTTTCAGCTGTACCGCGTGCAATAAAACTGAACTTCAGACAAAAGTAATAAAGGGAAACACACTCTTATTTAAGACACAATTTAAGTTTAATGGACGTGTACACACTTCTCAAATACATGCTGAATTTGTAACTGTTAACACTCTGTGAGGACAACTTCTTTTACTAGCACTCTGTGTTCAAAAAGAGTTAATGTGACATTTATCATGAGGTTAAATTAAAACATGGTTCTGACAACAGTTCATCAATGTTAGCAACATTAGGTAGGTCATGTAGCACTTTCAGTTATGGACCTTCACAGAAGGCATTTCAAAGACAATACATTTCTAGTGGAAAAAGCATCTACAGTAGCATGAATCTGCAGCTAGAGTGGCAATAGAATGGTACGACAGCTCAAGCACACGATACGATTAAAAAATAAAGTTTAAAAAAAGTTATTTCTCTGTGTATCAAGTTTAAGCTTCAGTGTCTGCTTTAAAAAAACACACAGAGACATGCAGCAAAGAATTAAAATAGTACACTATGCTGATAAGACATAAACTGTGCTGGTGAGCTGTTTGTGATAAAGTAAAAATGTATTTTCTTTATAAACATGTGGGCAAAGCAGGATGAAAAAGATATGACCGCACAAACTTTTTCAGTGGAACTACGGTAGCATCACGTGTAATCTATGTTTAAATAAATAACATTATAAAGTGCACATACTACAACTCATGACACCGACCACACAAATTTCATTCTGTCCATACGTACAATGCACATTCAGCAAATTTGTCTCCTAAGATGTAAGATATACAAGTTATATCAGTATATATTTACAGCCCAAAAAAAGATAGCAGATAATGCCTGTAACTAAGTAGGGAGAAAGGCAACACAAATTACACCAGTCACATGATACGAGTCATGCTGCAGCCTTCATACAGAAGCAGTTGAGGTATGTTTCTACAGTTCTTAACTATCAAAAAATTTGAAAACAGCAGCAAATAATAACACTTGTTTGGTTAGAGGTGTATAAAGATGGCTTACTGAGAACATATTTTAAAGTGAAGTAGGTAGGACACTGGGTTCATGCAACTTACAGGGAAAAGGTGCCACACACAGTCAAGCTAATACATGTCGGATGAAGTGAGACCAGTTATGAAATTAGCACCGTTTTGAAATGCCGTATAAAAGGGGGTGAAACACTTTACAAAGTAATGCAATCCAATGCATCACCACCACAAACAACTGAGTTGGCATCTGACACAGTTTCAAATACAACTGAACATCATAGTATTTATTGTATTTTACTGGCTTAATTAATCATCTGAGATTTTTTTTTTTTGTTATTTTTCTCCAGCTTTACAGTTATGATTAATTAAGTAAATGTTATTACACGTGGAAAAGACATTTTCATGAAGTCTACCCACTATTAAATTGCGATTAAACAAAACTGTTTTGTCTGTGTACTGCTTACATTAACACAGCACAGTGGCTCACATGTCAGGAAAATGTTTGTGGGGTAGCCAGAGTTTCAGCCCATGCCTCAGGTGCATGGAATCAAGATCAGGTTGAATTTACATGTACAGGAGGGTTGGTCCAAGTGGCCACAGCTGAAGCCATCACATCATTGTAGCCCTAAAGAAAGGACAGTAAATGAGATTATTCACTTTCAGAAAGCTACAGTCACTATGTATGTAACAGTAAGAGTCTGAATCTCCTGTTTCTGCCACGCTACTCTGCACAAAATTTGAGCCATGCTTCCCCCTTGTGGATGTATTGAAAGCATTCAACTGACACCTTGATCTCCTTTCTTCCAAATATTAAAAATTTAGAAGGAAGATAGAAAAAGAAAACCATACCAACCTCAACTATCTGTTGTGGGCACGCATGATGATCGCCGTGATCTGCACATAGTTTTCTGGGAAATAAAGAAAAAAAGTCAAGGAATAATTAGAATGATTGAAAGTACAATGGCACATATTATAGCTTTCAATTTATTTAAGTAATATTTTTTATGAAATTCATTTTAGCTCATGAGTTTCAATATATGAGATTCAGAAAGTGTGTTTAACCTTAACTGTTAAATGTTTTCTCAAATAACCCCTTATTAAGTTAGTTCAAGATTAGCAACTTCTCGTTTTATTATATATGCAGGACAGGACTGTGTATTTCTACCTTTGTATGAAGGCGATGGTGGAGGACTGGGTCAGATAACCAAGGATGTCTTAAGGCCTCAGATGCTCCCATCCTCCAACTAATGACAGACACAATGACACATAAATGTCATGCATATATTAAAAACCACCACATGTTGACCTCAGCACGCAGAAAGACAGCAAAACAGAAGGAAAAGATGGATTTGTACCCTTTATTCACGAGGAGCAGTCTGGAGATAAAGTCTTTGGCTTCCTCAGATGTATCTGCAAACTCTGGTTCATCAAAGTTCCACTTACAAGCCAAGATGTTGTTCAGAGTCTGGTTGTCGTCGTCACCAAGGAATGGACAGAGACCGCTCAGACTATCAGGAAGAGACAGAGTTGTTACTAACATTTCTCTCTGCACCTGTGTGCATGTGTTCGTGTGTTTACTCACAGCATGTAGGTGATGACGCCGAGGCTCCACATGTCTGTGTTGAATGACACAAAGTCGTAGTTGATGACCTCGGGTGCGAGAAACTCAGGAGTGCCAAAATTCACTCGCAGTTTCTCCCTTGGTTTGTATCTAAGTGGAGAAAATAACTAAAATTACACTTTGTATGATTACAGCAGTCAAGAGAATACAAGCAAATATCAGCACTTACATCCTCGCGAGACCAAAGTCGATGATTTTGATTTTATTCGTGAGTCTGCTCACGCACAGAATGTTTTCAGGCTGAAATTCACAACAAACAAAACAATTTAACTTAAGTAACATAGCTTCAAGAGACAGTGTTTTCAAAAAATTATTACAACAAATGTGAGTTGCTTTGCTACCTTCAAGTCCAGGTGTAGGATGTACATTTTATGCATGTGCTGCAGGCCCTCGCAGATCTGCCTGATGAACACCACAGCGTCCAGCTCCATCAAGGTGTAGTTTTCATCAATGATCCTGTCAAACAGCTCCCCTCCACCAACACTAAAGTTAAAGACAAATGCATAGGAAAACACCACTTAAACATCCCACATTTAAAGTATTTTCAATGTAAAGTATTGTTTTATATTAACATTATTATCCACAAACCATAACATTAATATCAAACTTAATAAATAAATTAACTGAAATTCTACCGGCAATTTAATTAGTAAATTTACTCTTAAGTCTATGAAAGACAACTACTTGCTATAAGATGTTCAGTTTTTCAATGAACGTGTGTGCTGAAAATGTAGAAGAAAGGGCATACTATTCAAGTACAAGGATGATGTCATTCCTTGACTCATAAGCTGCATAGAGCTGGATCAGGTTGGCATGGTCCAAATTATTCATGACCTGGATCTCATTCTTCACCACCTCCTACCAAAAACACAGGCGCAGACAGACAGATGCAGAAGCACACAAAGAGACGCAGACAAACACGGACACACAAGCAGACAAGCGCCCGTGCACACACGCGCACAGAAAAACACACACACACACGGACACGATGAGAGGTTTCAGCTGTTCTCTGCTATGAGACAATGCAACTTCTCTTCTAGGTCAAATATTTCTCACCGAGGTGAGAAGTATTCTCTCTGCTTCTGTTCCAGGAGGCCTTGTAGTGTACAAGTCTGTACTAAAAATTGTATCTGAGCCCTGTGCTTTATGTATCGTATGGCGTGACTCTCATTGTAGTATAAAATTAGGATGAATTCAAGAACATGACTCTGAACATTTGGTGCTCTTACCTTTTCTTTCAGACTCCGGGCTTTGATGACCTTTGCTGCCAAAGTGAGACCAGAAGAGTTTTCAACACATTTGTGGACTTGGCCAAAACGACCCCTTGAAGAGAGCGAGAGAAATCTGATTTCTACATTGTCAGAGTAACAGTAACCTCAAATCCTGGCAGAAACACTGGCGCAAATGCAACAGGAGATAGTGTTTTATATTTCCATGACAAATCAAAAACTGATCTTCAAACGGAGACATTTTACTGTAGGACTCTGTGTGTGTGTGTGTGTGTGTGTGGATGTGTACCTAATCTGTTATTTCATTAAATCTGAGCAGGGCTGTACCTCCTCTTTGAAGACTCGGATTAACACTTAGTGATTAGCTACCAGCTGGCACCAGGGATACAGTTTCACATACCACTCAGTCCTGCAGTAAAAATAACTGCCATGACTCTGAAGTTATGAACCAGGAGAGTGGAAGGGGAGGGAGTTGCACAATTAGGCCTCATGGGAACTGAAAACCTCTTTCTAAATGCCTTTCATCTGTGATAGATCAACTGGGCATCGACAGAATTCATCTTTTTTATTACAAAGAGATTCCAGTCCAGCACTCACCCTCCCAGGACCTCCTGCCAGTTGATGGTGTAGAAATTGATGATCTGGTTGGGCTTTGCAGAAACGATGCGGTGGTTAAAAGGAGCTGCTGGAGGAGGGGTGGTGTCTACAATGGGATGGGGAACCAAAGAATAGATATAATCCGTTTTAATAAGTTACGAGGAATGTGAGAACGTATGTAGGAACGTATGTAGGAACGAATGTAGGAACTGCAGCAACAGTGAGGCTTTTGAAAAGGGTGCATGGCTGCTATATTCAAAGTTTGCACAATTCTGAATTAGTGTGCTATGATAAACATCGACTGCAGGTGTATTTGTTGTCTAAATATTACTGAGAATTAATTAAGCACAACTTAACACCATCCTTAAGTGTCTTGTCTCTACTGACACTACAAAGCTGTACCAGCTTTGTATCCTCAAGGCAACAATATATTGACTGATCTTCTTTACAAAAACACCCAGCATGAACAATTTTGATACAGATTCCTTAGATCTGTTTTGGTTTTAAGGGTTTTGACCAAGACAACCTACCTACCAACTATTACAACATTTTACAGGTGAAAAATCCACTTGGCAGTGCTCTCTGGTGGACAAAGTATGAAATGGAAACACTGTTTCTAAATTAATATTTATCATTTGTGTACTGCAGTTTCTTCTTACTTGCCAACATACCAGATTCCAATTCCAATTCCAAAATACCTGCAATAAACTAATATTGGCCTTTATCAGGTTAGCTCTGGTATGAAGTAATTTATAAAACAATTACAGACTCTAACATTTGAGAGTGTTAATTCAAATAACTGTACAAAATTCAATCCGCACACACTGACTCTTTAACACGTAGAGTTTATAATGATTATCTTCATTTGACTGAATTGCTTACTAAAAAACAAAACAGCAACAACAATAAAAACTGGGCTAAAACTAAAAAAGTAATTCATCAAATCATTCAAATTGTTAACAACTCACCAATAAAATACCGCTCTGCATTGTCATCATTTTCTTCCTCTGTATCTTGTAAGGCATCGTTGTCCTTTCTCTCTTTCTCCACCCTTTGTTTTAAGTTTAACTGGAATTCAACTCCGTCTGCCCTGAAGACGGCCCAGCCGTCAGACTCAAGCTTCTGTTCGTCTTCCTCGTTGTCTTCCTTCTCCTCCTCCTCCACCACCATTTGGCTCTCTGTGTGTTCCTCCACTACAAACTGTTCCTCAGTTACGAAGGACTGGGCACTTGTGCTGCTGACCTCTGACATCTGGTCCTGCTTGGTGGCCTCTGGAGATGGGGATGCATCTTTTTGGTCATCACTGCTGAATAAAAATGTTTTATTTCATTATTGCTCGAGTACTTTATGGTACATACTGCAGATGTGGCTAAGACACAATTTAATTGATCTTGGATCAATTGATCTTTATGAACCAAGTCACAATATCAACGAAATGTCTGGAGAATTGAAAACATACAGTATATGTAATGGAACAGGACTAATAAAAAATAATGAATGAAAATTAAAATGAGAATGAAAATTTCCCACACATCAGCTTTGTCTAGCCCAAACTTTTTGTAGGATCTCTCAAATATGCCTGCATCAGCAACAGGTTAATGACTCTATTTGACCAAATCACTGAATTAAAGAAACTAATTAACATGAGTGTACAAATAAGTTTAATATTTCTGTATACTAGCATGTTATGTGCCTTTTTTCTGTTGATCAGCTTATGGATTCACTGACTTACTGACTAATCATTGCAGAGTAATCACAGAATACCTTGTAGCAGTCTGTTCTTTTTCATCTTCATCAAGAGAAACAATCTCTTCTTTCTTTTCCTCTATGACTGGGAGCTTTTCTTCTTCTCTTTCTTCCACATCAAGCTTGGGTTCCTTCTCTGCAACTGTTACCTCCTCTGCCTCTTGCACCTTTTCCACAACTTCTTCCTTAATCACTGCCCCAGCAACTTCATCTTTCTCCACCACAGCCAGTTGGGAATCTTCACGCAGGTAGTTCACCAAGTTACAAGCAGGGGCATCGGGTTGTTGCTCTTTAGGGGGCACTCCAGCCTCCAGATCCATAAATCCAAGGGTGAGCTGCTGACCTGATTTCTCTGTATTCTCCCTATTGAGTTTCTGCACCTCTTGGAGAAGCAACATCTGCTTCTTAAGGGAAATGTTTTCTGCAAAACACCCAGACAAAGTTTGGATTTAGTTTTTCTTAACATGTTTAATATCAGTCATGGGTTTGCAATATATTAAGATGCATAAACATCAAATATTTTTTACTCAGCACCTGCTGTGTCAGGCGGCTTCATCTTATTTTGAGCTTTCAGACCTTTGGGGCTCAAACATGGTTTTTCTGTCCCATCTTTACCTTTGTGGTCCTTCAACTGTCAAATACAGACAAAAATGAGTGAAAAGAGAAATCTGGACAATATGATAATACATTTTTACATTCTCAAAGAAATTATGACAGTCTAAATGTTATATTAAGCAAATCTGTGATATGTAGAATGTTGGTAGGATTTTCTCTTTCGCCAGAACTTTATACTGTATTATTACTATCCAAAATGAACAATTCACCTAGGTCACACTGGTCACACTGGGTACGATTTACTATCCCAAAGCTAAAATGAAAGGAAATTTTTTTCTTTGCCAAATGTTAAAAGGCATAGTTCGGGTATGGCTATGCAAGTATTTTATGATATTAGACCTTTATTGTCAATAAAGTGCAAAAAATAATATTCACAGTATGAAGACAGCCCTTTAAGCTAAAACTGTATACATACAGACTGTAAACACAATAAACCTACGAAGTTTCCACATTTGCGAGAGGCGAGGAAATGCTTTGGTCCGCGGAGCTTTATCTTGTGAGAAGGCTGTGGAGAAGTGGGCTCACATGCAGGAATTATCTCCTGAGTCCTTTTACTGGCTATATTAGAGGTAGGTTTCTAATAAAAAGACAAAATGGCAATACTTAGTAGGGTTATATGAATGCACATAGAATGGATGAGATATCACATGTTAAGAATCAAGAGTCACTATGAAAGACAGGGAGTTGATATGATGAAGTTAGCTTCACATGTAAAACACACATCACACATGACTATGTGACTACATGACTATATCAAATTAATAATCCATTGAAACAACAGCGACAGTTTGATTTGAAGAAGTTAGGTTCACATGTAAAACACAACACAGCAGATGAGTCAAAACAAATTAATTCAACAAATGACAGATAAAACACTTTAAAAAGGCAAAACACAAGTTAAACTTTATCTGTTTTCAGCCCACAGATCAGCACATTTATTGCACGTCTCCAAGCGCAGACTGACTTGTCTGATGGCATGCCTTTGATTATTCACGGCAGATGGATGGACAGCAGCGGTGGCAGTGAATTTATAGCTTATCACTTGTCACACTCAGCGATGGAATGCAATGCTGACCCTGAGCGGAAAATATTACAAGTGACTGTAGGCTGTTGTTCAAATTTCTCTGCTGAGGAAACTCACTAAACACTCTCTGATCAGGTGGACATGGAAAAAGCTGTCTTGAACCAGCGAGTGTCTCACATTTGTTCTCTGAATGTTGCTGTGAGATAAACAACGGGGTGGGGGGTATTTAAAGTGCAGAGTTTCCCCAGTGACAGCAGTGTTTTCTGGAGTTCCAAACTCTGATTGGGAGAATGGCAAAAGTGTGAGAGGCCAAAGTAGCAGAGATTATATGTAAGAGATCTCACACCTCTGGAGATGGAGGAAGATATAGCAACCACCTGACAAGCGCTCTGACGATCGCAGAAATTCCCTGAAATGTGAGTCACACTGAAGCCACCAGATTGGTATGTGGTAATTAATCATCAGGATATAATATATAACCCAACCCAACTTTTAATTAACTTAGATTCAATAAGTTAATTTAACATGACTATCAATACAATACTGCACTGTCGAACACTGCGCCCTGTAATATGAAGTAGGTGATAACCTTGTCACATGACGTCACAACCACTCAGGTGAGTTTGCTCTCTGCTTGTAGGTCACAGGAAAATAGATAGGACTCTAACCTCTGCAGCTACGCAAGTAATTGGAGTGTGGTGATAATGTGCTTCAGGGGGGTCTGAAAATGCAGCTCACGCCTTCGATGCCAAGCAGCTCTTAGTGACCTCTATACAGGGTCATGGTCGGTCCAGTGATTGTATAATAAAAACCCCTCTGGTTTGATACAGAGGTGACTTCAGAGTTGCGTGAAGTAAATCAGGCCAAAAAGAACTTTAAACTTAGGACGTTAGGTTAAACATACGTGACGTGTGCAGAGCATAGTGGAACAACAACAATCTCACTGAGATTATATTTAAAGTACAGTTTTACTTTTATGAACCTGCGCCAGCAATTCCTGAAGCACTGCATGCCCTGTTATATACAGACATTTACTGGAACCTCTAAATCAAAGGCATTGTGGCAGCATTATCAGCAGGACAGCCATAAAGATTTTATGAAGAGCTATTTTACGCTGCAGGAAGTTAAGTAATTTGCAGAGTCACATGGCAGAGACTTTAGGTAGTAATCACTGTTATCCACTTTAAAACAAAGGGTAATTACTGGAAACTGGCAATGAAAATCACACCATGTTGTAGCTGGCACAGACTTGAGTTGCCCACTAGTAAGAGCAGCAGTGTTAGACAGATTAAAGGCAGATATGTGAGTCAGTGAGAGAAACTGGAGAGATGGGGAGGGTGACTGACTCATCACAATTTCTGGACAACTGATTCCTGATGAGCTGAAGGGGTTAAAGCTCTTTTAGACGACTAACACCGTAGACCCCAGTCCAAAAACAGCATTTCTAAACCAGGCTACTCACATTTCACCCCTGGCCTCCCACCAGCCCTCTCGTGCCCTGCTGTGGGACAGGGGACGGCAGTCCCAGAGTGGGCCTAATGCCAAGGAGGCCATGTTACACCCAGCACAGGTAGAAATCCAGCAAGTGAAAATGTGGGTTTAATTGGGCTTTTACATAAGCTATATATGACAGATTTATTGTGCAGTACACGACACTATAAAATTAGCCCTCTTGATTACTTTACCTTCAATCAGCAGTTGGCAAGTGTAAACCTGCCAAGTCTCAGACGCTACCTATTACACCAGCCCCAATTATATGGGGAATGTAACACACAAGCCAAGTCACATTTGTAGGCAAAAGAACTGGTCAGCTTTGCTGCTATGATCATTTTCACGTGTTCTGCCAAGACCAACTAAGATCTAACAAATCAAAGTGGGCATGGAAAATGTACAACATCTCCTGCAAGAACAAGATTAAATGTCCAAACAGATGCATGGGCTGTGAAACCTGGAAATGCACACTTCGGAGCCTAGTATTTCACATAATATTAAACCCTTAATTCAGCTGAGATAAATTGGGGATTATACTTCTCCAAAACACACTTCAAGGTACACAATGAAAGCAAAGATATTTCTGACTGTCAATATGTTGTTCAGTCTCACCTTGTCAAGCTTCTTGTTTATTGTTTCTGCAGACGATTTCCTCTTAATTGCTTGCTTGCCTTTATTGTCTTTGTGTTTAGAGCCCTTCCGAGCTGTAGGCCCTTTGAACACCAGCTCCATAACCCTCGAACTCTTCACTGTCTCACCGATGAAGCTAATCACCTGCTGCATACTGAGGACCAGTTTCTCCATCCCTTCGAGCTTCTGAGCCTGCTGCTCGGAGCGCTGGTTCACCACTGACATTATGGTGCTCATCTCCTGACATATCTCCCTCACCTCTCGCCCCATGACCTGGGTCTGGTTTACCATCCTGGGTGGAAGATGGATCTCCTCCTTGTCAACCTTAATATTCTCCATATCCTTTTCAATGTCATCAATGTCCTGAGACATCCCATCCAGTCGGTACAGGACCTTTTCTTGAATGTTGATGAGCTTGTCCATCTTGCTGCTCAGTGACTCAATCCGATTTTGGATGAGGTCAAAGCTTGAGCTGTTGCCATCTCCTACTGTGCTCGTGACCAAGGAACTCATGGCTTCAGGTGATATAAAAAAAATCACGTTAAGACACCAACTCGAGATGAAAATCGGAACAAGAGCGTCCGTGAAACAGACAAAAAGCCTTTCTCAAAAATCGTAGCCAGTTCTACCCTTCAGCGCTGACCGTTGGTGTGCAAACTAATTAAAACACAGAATAGTGGAACAGTGGAACAGAAGTGATTCAAGATCAAAAATCTCTGACCACCAACAAAACAGATAAAACTGTTAAATCTCTAAAACTTAAAACTCAAGTAAAGTGAGCTTTTCTTCTCTGTTTCTCTCACACTTTATCCCCGGTGCCTGCTTCTCTCCACACTAGAAATAGTATTAAGAATGGAGTGAGCCGGTGTCCCTAAATGTAAATGGACAGCCTACGTCAGCAGGGGTCAAGTGTTTGGGGTGGGGGCTTGGCACTGCTTGGAGCTATGAGACATTTGAGAGCCTTTAAGTGTTAAACCCACCACCGTCACTCGCCTGCTAGGTGTTAAAATGGTCACTGTACACAGTACTTCTTCTTCTTCAGTGTGTCAGTGCTTATTCATTTGCACAATTTTTTCATACGACAATGACATTAACCAGTTGCAACAGATGGACATGTCTGATCCACATTTTTCAGTGGACAGGTGTCCTTAAAAAGAGAAGAATCTTGTTTATTAATTTCTTTTTCAAAGTAAAAGAAAATATTTTATTGTAATTTTGAAGTGCAAGTTGTGTTGACAATAAAAAGGTGATATTCAAATAACTTTCATGGATAATGTCAGAGAGGACTCTGCAACGAGTTATGTGGCACTGCTGCACGTGAGTCTCTCCATGTACAATGGTGAATGAGAACCATGTTGCAAAGTAAATTCCGTCTTGATCTCTCTGAATGTCTGTAACTTGCACCCAGTGTTGGAGCAAAGAGGAAGCCTGTGGTTCCTGGCCAAAGGGACCTACAGTGAGATGCTTAGTCCTTCTGCTGAAAGAAGAGATGGCTGACAGGGGTGATTTATGCGTTGCCTACTCACTGACAAAAACATCCACTGATAACCTCCCTTAAGAGAGTAAGGGATCAGTTTTAACTTAGCTTTTGTAATATGACCAGAATCCGTGTTCCATGTAAATCAGAATATTTATGGTTTATTCCAAAAACAGACGTGTTATGTCAACTCACGGGGTATAAACAGATATTAAATCCCTGAGTAAACACTGAGCTACATGAGAGAATAAATGCTGTAGTCAAAAGTACATTTAGAGTTGGTTATTAAAACTATTTCCTGTATTTTTGCTTCATAAACTTTGAAAACTCATTTGGCCTTCATAAATTCATGGATGATAGAGCCTAGGAGGAATCCAGCTTTGCTCAAGCCACCATGAAAAACTTTCGACAATACAGGCACTGCGAACTGAGCCAGGACGAGCCCAAGCTAAGCTCGCTTCACTCCAGTGGCTCAAGCCAAAATCTGTGTTCATGGGTCCAGGAATTAAGGAAGGATGTGAACCTGCCAGATAAAGAGGAGTCGAGCGCGGTAAGGTGAGGGAAGGGACGGAGTTCACCTGTCAGTTCATGTTTCATGACAAGTCATCACACAAGCTTGCATATTACCCTCGTTCACTTGCGCAAGATGGCTACAGTGGAGAGAACAAGTGGCTCTGACAGAGTAGAAACAGATGGGAGTGAAACCAGCCATCAATCACTCAGGGAGAGACACCTGTCCTTGGATTCCAACAAATGACAGACAGCACAGGTCATTTGCAGCATGTTGTGTTAATTTGAGGGGCAGGGATAGTCAAATTTCTCATGCAGTGGTGTGCAAAGGACAGACTGATATTTCCCCCCCACACACACACTAAAAGAAGGTAAAAGTTAAAAAAGACAGTAAGAAAGGTAAAGAAACGGCTTCTGCAACATAGCGTTGTTAAAACAGTTTATTTGCTGCAACATTAGAGGTTAGCATGCATGACTGTGATGGTGCTATCATATCTTGTATTGCTAGGAAGTAGGGGGGCCTCTTAAGGTTATCAAACTGCAGGGGATAAAAACAGACCCTTGGCCTTGAGGCTTATGAGACAAAGCAAATATTGAGCATATATCACTTACACTTTACAGTGAAACTAATGCCAAACAAAGTAACAGCATCATGATCAGTGCTCAGATTCCTCTCTCACCCTCTTTGCCAAGCACAAGTATGTGCACAGGCTGCTGGGGAGTCACTGCCCTGCCGGCTGGTGCATGATTAAAATGTTGTTTAGTTAATGTGACAGCAAAATTATTAAGATGTTTGGAGGTATTTTGATGAAAATACCTCCTGAAAGCCCCGAAAGCAAATAATAAATAAATTATTCAATGTTTGTGTGTTTGTTTACGTGTGTGTGTGTGTGTGTCCTAGTTGACCTTGTGGTTTAAACACCTACAGACAAGAGTGGAAAAAATTTAAAGGTAAAATGATATACAGCAGAAGGCTTAACTTCTTTAAATAGTAAAACTTCAGACTTTTAAGGTCACCATGCAGCCGTTTTAACCTTACTAGTCATTAAACCAGTATACTGTGTTTTTTCCTGTCTTTCTATGTTGTCAATAGAAAAGTCTGAAAATAATTGATATTTTTAAAGTGCTAATGGTGGGATTTTTTTTATTATTATTACTGATCAATCTACCAATTATCTATTGATTACTTGCTGAAATGCTTGGTCAAAAAGTCAAAAATCAAAAAATAGTGAAAAAAATTGCCCATCATAGTTTCCCGACCTGAAATCATACCATTGTCTGACAAGCCCCAAAACCAAAGACATTCACTCTACGGTGATACAGGAGAAAGAAAATCCTAAATCCTAACTTGTGAGAAACTGGGAACAGAGAATATTTGGCATATTTACTTTGAAAATCCCTCAAAACAGTTAATCAGTTATTAAAACAGTTGCATATTTCATGCCAATCAACTAACCAATTAACTGACTAGTATTGCCACTTTAATAATAAAACAGTAATTAACATTATCAACAATCAACAACAAGAGTTGAAATGAAGATCTGGTTACGGTCAAATGAACTGAGGCCTCAGAAACTTATTTGTATGTAAACATTTGCATTAACTCTTAAACATGTCGTAAAGCATCATAAGTTTTTGTACAGTTGCCTCGGCATTACTCCTATGAGTCCACACAAGAGCAAAAGGGCAAAAAACACACTTAAAATGCATACACCATGTTTTTAGTTCAGATAGTATGAACAATCAGTACTTGTCAGAGGTTATAAGACTGAATAATGTGACCTGCGGCATCCTCTTTTATTAGCCTCTTTGTTTGGCACAGGGACAAGGTGAATGGTTAAAAATGGAGCACTGCCTCCTGAACACAGAGAACACAATGTCCTGGGAAGCACTGGGGCTGTGTGCCGTGGCTACTGTCCAGTCACCTCTCCGAGTCTCCACACACACACACACGTCGCACAGTCTGTCAGCGCTGGCTACGCTTTCTCTTGGAAACTTGTGGGCTTAAATGTGTGTGGCAGCCGTGAAACTTAACTCCTCGTGCTAATGTCTAAGACGTCTCTTCTGTTCTTTCCCTGTCATCTCATGTTTTGTCTTGGCACAGAAACACATTTTGCTGCTGCACTTTAACAGACTTCTTGGTTTTGATTAAATGAGGTCATTAAAAACTATATTGGGCTACATTACGCTGATTCAAGACACTGACTCCGCCCATGCACGCACACACACACACACACACACACACACACACACACACTGCAAACAGATACATGTCTGTTTGCCTTGTGAACAATTTAATAAATGTACAAGTTTAATTATCCAACTTTTCAGAGATTGCATAAGGATATACAGACTTAATGTGTCCAGCTAGTTTTTCACTGATTAAGTTTTTATTTGGAACAGCAGGGGGCATCTGTCAAAGGATTTGTAATGACATTCAGGAGCTCAAGTCAGATGTAAAATGAAACTACACTAAAAATTCTTTGAGTTTGAAACACCCGACAATTTGGCTGTAAAAACAGCCAAGTGACAAATTTTGCAATGATGGGAAAAAGTACTAAACAGAAATAGTAAAGACAAACTATTCAAATTACTCCTGCGGCACAATCCACTTCTCCTAATACAGCGAAGTCCACCTAAACAGGGGCAGAGCAGGAGGTGGACGCTAACATTTGAAAACAAAGGTCAAATGTCAGTGTTTTGAGCTACACGGGATTGCGTGTGAGTGTTGTGACAGAGTTTTAGCCATATTAGGCTACTCATGTACGGCAGAGAAGATGGTTATGAGGCAGGGAAGCTACAAAGTTTTGGCCCACTTTTTCTTTTTGAAAAATAATTTCTTAGAGCCCCGGTTAACATGATTTAAGTGATAGATATGTTCGGCCCACTGTTGAACACCCAAAAGTATTTAGTTGGCTTCCACAGAGGACAAGAAAAACAGCTAATGTTCACATTTCAGAAGCTAAAATCAATGCGTTTTTTTTAAGCATTTTTTTACCAACAATATTTTGCCTCATTGGTTAATCAACTTATCATTTCAGCTTTAAGTTGCATCACTGAGTTTCACAAAGATTGGTCATTTAAAATGGCTTATGTGAGAAAGTGCTCCCAAGACAAATTTCAAACCACTGGGTTTGTTTCTATTCAGCACAAGTAATCCTCTCCATCTATTTGCGAAATATTTTGAGCCAAGTCTGCCGTGTCTACTTGAGGAAGGTATTCCCAGATTCATTGGTATTATCAGTATGGAAATGTAAGAAGCGCTTTACATTGAGGATGTCATAAAGGGTATTAAAAGTTAGTGACAAAATGCAAAGAAAGCTTGGTCACATAGTCGTGGATCTACAACACTAAATGTCAGTGTGGATCTCCTAAATGCCAAGAGTGGAATGGAAACACGAGAGGGTGAGAGCTCTCTGCAGCAAACTATTCATATTCATTCTCTGTCCTGTATATATATCTATATCTATGTCTATATCAGAGTCAGTCAAAATAATGTATACACACATCAGGAAAAATGCATGTGTATACATTGCATTATTTTGGCTGACTCTGTATATATATATATATATATGTCCTGTATATACATATACATATACATATATATATATCTTGTGCTTCCAATGTCACCACTGTACTGCAAAGCAAAGCTACATCATAGAGGCAATATAGACCATTTGAATCACTAGATGGCAGCAAAAGCAGGATTTCCAAGCAGCTTCACCACCTTGAAACAATGTGGTGTGCCTATCAGGCTCTACCACTAGAGCTCACTGCATCCTCTCATACAGATAAACTCTTATCTTATGATTTATCCTTCCTGCTGCTTTCAGTAACACAGCAAAGCATAAATGCATCATAATGACTCATCTCACCTTTCACTCAGATGTTGAGCGTCATATTTCCGCTGAAAGGATTATTCGCCATATGTTGAGCAGACTAATTGAATTAGAGGTGGCATTTAGCTGCAGGATAACATAGGAAAAGTGAGTGCAAAAGTGAGCACTTAATTGGCCATATAGTGCACAAATAAAATGTGCTTTAAAAGACAACCCAAAGAAGGCCTAATATGCAGGTAAGTGCTTACAGCTCCCTTAATAAAACAGAAATGAAAGTTTAAGTAGACAGGAAATATGTCCGTTATAAGAAAATGTCAAACCATTATATGGGCATAATACAAAAATGAGTGCACTATACATGTCAAATAAACCTAATTCAATACAGGCATAAACAGGCAGTACAAAGTGTCTGCGGTGCTTGTTTGTTGTCATGGTCTAAGTAATTATAATGCTAATATTGTACAGGAAACCCATGTTCATCAGTCACCAGAATTGTCTCTATCATAAAGTGTCAGAGAGTCTCCTCTACATGAAATTTGATGCTACAGTACAACAGCACCATGCCTCTGCTGCTCGTTGGCAACTCGTGTTGTGTTTAATAGAGCTGGTGAGCTGGATCTTGCCCACAGAATTCAAAGTCTTGTCGTGCATCAGTTATAAATCATGTATTCAAAGCATCTTTCACGGAAAACTAAGAATAACATCAGTGTCCGTGGTGTCCAGCACTGTACCTCACAGTTTGCAAGTCTAGATGTTTCTCAGAGCATCAACTAAGAAGTGAAAACAGTTTGTGAAGGCAAATAAGGAAAAGAAGAAAAAACAAAACGATGTGTCAGTAAACGCATTCTGAAATGCAATTTCAGCCTCTTTGGAAATTCCTTGGACAGAGATTAGCAAGGTTATTAAAGGTTGGATTTCCATTCGCTGCTGCCATCCTTACTGAAGACAGTCCCACAATGTTAACATCAAGGAGAATTCACAAAACTATTATTCATTATTTCAGAGAAAAGCAAACTGAGCTCTTGAAACTGGATTCTCTGGAATATATAGTGATTTGTTTTTTCAGTATACACTACATTCCTATTTTTCGCTGTGATTTGTACTATGTAACTATGAAACATACAGTATGTTAAGGCATATACCACCTAAAGTTTTGTTATTTAAAAAACTTTTAAAGCAGCCTCTTAATGAAGAATCAAGTACAAGTGAGTTTGTGTTGTGCATTCCCTCTGTAGGACAATGTAACAACTGCAACAATAAAACTGAAGTAGATTTTCAATGGAATAAGGTCGAATACAACTGTAGTGTACTCAAAGGTGAAACAACATTTCAACACATACACATAGCAACAAATGGAAGAAGGTTTTGTGAATCCGTTGTCCATGAAACATATTAAATAAAATGCAAAATATACATAACCTTCTCAATTAACAACTATGCTAAGAGGTCAATATTCAAGTTAGGTTCCTTTTAGAAAGCAAAAATATCTTCCTCAGCTCATGTTTGGCCAATATTCAACAAGTCAAATAGCCTTGTATATACCTGAATGGCAGGTGAAGTGGATGCTCTGTGCGTCCTCCTGTAGCAGAGTAAATTGCACAGCCTGCGCCAGATGTAGGAAGCGACCAGACACATGCTGTTGACTAGCCAAATATCCCAACCTGTGACAAAGTTCTCCATGGCTTTAACTCTACTCTTCATTCGTCTTCTATAGCCTTGCTTTTCCTATCTTTAACTATGAAGGACCTCTTGGAGCTTAGGGGAAAGAGTCTCAAGTGGCAACTTAGGGGAGATGTCAGCTCCTTCCCAGGGTACAGACAGCCCAAACATTAATACTACACTATCCCCCCACAGGCTCTGTTAATACAGTCAACTCCCAACTCCCATCGACACTTAGAGCCAAAGGACAGACACTTTGTCCTCATGACAAAAAAGTGACAGGTGCCAGCAATGGGTGTCTGAGAGAGAAGCGCTCTCTCACTTTATCTAATCCATCCACCTCAACTCAGGAAGCGGACTTTTATTCTCCCGTCAGAAACTATGAGACACAGACTGCAGCATAGTATAATGAAGGAGTATAATTAAGCTTCAACACAGTACTGGAATTGAAAAATTAGAGAATTGAGATAGGGGGTCCAGCCTTCCTGTCAACACAGACACTTGGACGTGGCATAAATAAATAGCCTATGCTATTGGATTACTGCTCCAAATGTCACACTGACTATCACATGGGTGCTTACACTCAACACTGTCAACTGAGGCAATGTTATATTGAGCAAACTTTTTTTTGTAGTTTGAACACTGAATTACAGCATGTTGGGTAAATACAAATAGAACATTATTTAATGCCAATCCAAATGAACAACTAAGGCACAGATTGTTTCATAAATGAGGGCTGGTTATCTCTGAGGACATTTTAACTCAACCACATAATCCATATTGTGCAACAATGACACCTTGGGTGTGAAAGCCATATGGCCTCAAAGCCAAGAATGCATCAACTGGCTGACAGCAGCCAATCACAGCTATGTGCGGCATGACAGGAACTCTCCCAGGCCTCTTCTGGCTTCACCACTGGCTCTGCCAAATACAATAATGAGCTCACTTCTGGAGGGCAGCTGTGGTCTCACTGCTCAAATGAGTGTCTTGGCTACCATGAAGGTGGGAAAAAAAGCAAAACTAGTCTTTGATTACTCACAATGTCTCAGTTTGCTTTATAGTAGACTACTTAAGTTACAACTGCAACATGTGATTAACTGAATCCCTGAGTACAGTCTTTATACTATTTTTGGCACATCATTTGGCAGAATATCACTGATCTGACATATCTGACATAATCAAAGCTATCAACTGCCTTTGACCTTTGGCACTTATATAGTGTGAGTGCATGAGTAACGTCATGGCGTCATATTTTTCCATTTATATACTAGTAAATATTTAGTTGTTAATTTTGGACCATCAAGGTAAAACCTTAGCAATTTGTTGCTGAAAATACAAAATGTCTCAATTTATTTAAAATCATTTTTACCATAAAGAGAGCAGCACCAGTGTACTTTCTGCTTAAAGTTGATGTAGATTGGTAGATTCAGGAGTACATTGTTACAGGTTTCCTGTTTAAAAATGTGATTTTTACCACCTTCTGCTGCTGCTCCTACAAACTCAATAGCCTGATTCACAAAAACAAAATATGCATTTCAAGAGCTACATATATACCTCTGGTTTAAACCTCATTTCTCAGAAGCAATGCATGGTGTTCACCTTTTCCAAATCAGGGAATAAGTCCAGCTGGGCACAGTGATGAACTGACTTCAGCTTGGCCATTGTCCCTGAGGGGGACACTTGGCTGCCAGCCCTTTCCCTCTCAGCTTCCTCTCCGTTTTCCTGACCTGGTTGACCTCTCTGGTGAGTTTTTGTTGGCCAGGTTGTTTATCTGAGCAGAGGAGCGAAGGAAGACTGCTATAAAGTAATACTCATTAGTCATTCATAAGCATGTGATATCAGTCAATATACATACATACATATGTGTGTGTGTGTGTGTGTGTATTATAATTAATTATATAATAATAAAATAAAAAAATAATCATAATAACAAAATCCCTACACGTTGAAGTAATTTATTTCTTTTATGTTTTGATTGTTTAATGTCATTATTTATACATACATGACCTCTTCTTCATTTAATTAAATAATTCGTTTTAAACCCTTACAGAATCAGAATCAGAATTCCTTTATTTATCCCCGAGGAGGGAATTCTTTCAATTTTTACTAATGCCCTTTTATTGTTTAGTAAGGAAAATTTAAAATTCAGATAGCCTGTTAGCCACTTTCCTCACAGTGAATGAATGTGTAGTTTGTCTGTGCTGTAATTCTACCTCACCCCAAGTTTGCGATGTAGTAATTTGATTCAACACAATGTACAGAAATGCAACACAAAAGAAAAAACTATTTAATTCAGCAATACAATACACAGTTTCAGTTCACTTAACATTAGTACACGTTGACACACAATAAGCCTGAAACGTTTGGGGCCTTTAAAATTTTGGGGACTCATGACAGTTTTATCAATTTCCTCTTGTATTTCTCATCACATCGCCATAGTAATTTATGGGTGCACAGAATTGTAAATGGAAAAGGAAATGTATCTTTTTTAATGTCTGATTATGTGTTTGTGAATCCAGTTATTTCTACTTTTAAACTTCATTTTAAAATATAGTCAATTCTTTTTAGATTTTTTTTATTTTATTGCCAATTAAAACATTAAATAATTAATTATTTTGACATTTAGTCTATTTATTGATTTATAGATTCATAAATAAACTTGTAAAATGATTTTGTTGTTTTTTGTATTGTACAACTAGCTAATAATGAAAGTAATGAAATTCTTCAGTTCTATTTCCGTGATTCTCACGGTCCTCCATACACAACTGGTCACGTGATTAAAGGTCAAACGTTTCGCGGGAATCAAGATGGCGAACGAGATGACAGCCACAGCACCCGACTCGGTGCAGTGTCCCGTGTGTTTTAAAGAATTTACAGCTGCGGAAATTAACGGACACCTCGATGTGTGTCTGCTCAATAGCGTTACCGACAGCAGCCCGTCGACAACAGACGAAAGCGAACCTCCTTTAAAGAAATCTCGCATTCGTGCGGAAGCTGTACCACCCACTCCTACTGTCAACAAAACTGTGGCTGGCTCCTCCTCCATGGCTAGCAAGCCGTCATCTGCGGTATTTTCTCTTTTTCAAACCAACAAGAGCAAAGTTTCAGTACAAAGTGAACGGAGTGGGTCATTCTCAAGTAAACAAACAACTGTCACTGCTGCGAACAAGGGAATTAAACGTAATTTGCCAAGCGAAGCAGAACCTGGATCAATAAGTACCGAGAACCAACCCTCTGGATCAAACAAACACACTTTGAAATCAACAAATGATTTATCGCCACAGACACTGCTGACCATAAACAAGCCTTTGGCGGATATATTGAGACCAGACACCCTGGAGGAATATTTTGGTCAAAGTAAAGTTGTAGGCCAGCAAACGCTCTTAAGGTCACTTCTGGACGCCCACGAAATCCCATCTGTGATCCTGTGGGGACCGCCCGGATGCGGGAAGGTGAGCCGATGATGACGGCGGAGACATCCGTGATGCAACAGCCTCTGCCTTTCATTCATTTCCCCCTCTGTTTAATATATAACGCATGTAGCTTTTTCTCAAGTTTTAAGGAAAAAAAGTTACCTTGTTGAATAAATGCATCTTACGTCTACTCTGCCCTCATTAAAAAAGTACAATCAACGAATATGCTATTTTTCATTTTGAAACTTTAAGTACCAGACAGCCTACACAGCCTTTAATGTTTTTTATTTAATTTTCCAACTCAAACTTGACATTACTACATTTTCTCTTAGGTTAGATTTTTGTGTTTTTTTTATTGCACTTGATAAAGAGAGTTACAGCAGTTATGGCATTTTAAAAGTGTAAGTTAGTGCTCGCAACTGTTGTTTTCCATACCTGAACACAGAGCCTGTTAATGACTTCTTCGGCATGTCAAGCTGCTGAGGTGGATTGTCATAGAGCGGCTTGCCATACCCAGACTTTGTCAACATGCTTTAGTAACACTTTACCTCTTTAACTCCCTCTCCCAGTTCAGTGCAATGTTCGGGTTTCACAGTTGAAGGGTTATTTTTGGAGCTTGTTACATGGATTTGCAATGAAGATTTATGAGGCTCTCAAAGGAAAGGGGCGTTATATGACGCGGATGAATCAATTGAACGGTTCGGAAATTGGAGCTTGTAGATTCCATACAGGTGCTCGCAATTGTTGACATATCCCCACATCGTTAATTAGGAAATGTTTCTTTTTTATTTTTGTTGTAGGTGTGAGGTAATAACTGGTTCTTGGAGTTATCTTCTGGGCTTACTTAGATTCCAGTTCCACATTTTGATCAAATTACTTTGTATGAGTTTTGTCTTACAGACCACTCTGGCTCACATAATCGCCAGCAACAGTAAAAAGAAGGGAACAGCTCGTTTTGTCTCTCTGTCCGCCACCAGCGCGTCCACCAATGACGTCCGAGAGGTGATTAAACAAGCGCAGAATGAGCTCCGACTGTGCAAGAGGAAGACCATCCTGTTCATTGATGAAATCCACCGCTTTAACAAATCCCAACAGGTGGGAGTATTGTATCAGATAGATGTGCTCTGATCAGTGTTTGTACTGTAAGCTGCAACTACACAATTCAGCCATTGTTTAAAATAACCAGTCTGGATAAATGGCAAAACTGGTCATATAACATTACAGTTTATCAAGCCAGTATTTGTATTTTTCCTCAGTATCTGTGTCAGATATGGCAAAAGAAGAAATACATTGGACTGTTCAGTGTGGAAATGACAGGTAGTGAAAGTAAAGGGGATTATGTGTTGCACTGCTAAGATAATCATGTTTTATGATGCTTTTCCTCTTGGCAAACCACAATAAAAAACATTGTCTATAGGAATAAGCGGATAGCTTGTAGCCTAACCTGTCTATCAAAATAAACTCTCTCTTGATCCCCTCTTAAATAGTTCCCACCAGCTCCTTTGTTTTACTCTTGGAAAAGTTATATTATTGTGTGAGAGTCAGGAAAAGAACAGCTAGAAGCTAATTTGCTTCTAAAACTGAATATGTGACGGATAAGTCATTTTTTACTTAAATCAATATTCAGCGCCAATAGAACCAGTCTTTTTATCCCCCCAGCTGGAACAGTGTAGTTTATTCACAAAATGACTGTAAATCTGAATCCATGTCAGCTTGCAAGGAAACTGTCTGGCTGTTAAGAATCAAAGCATGAAAAGACACAGCTATCAAATGCCCATTGTTGTCAGTTACTTTGTCTTGTCTTGTTTGTCATAGTAGGCACATAAACCACTGAAGTATCATATTCATACTTACTCAACTTGTCATTTCAGAGTTAGTCATTATCTTCAGTTTGCTGTGATGTCTGCTTTCCCCACTCTCAATGTGTGTGTATCTATAGGACACCTTCCTTCCTCATGTGGAGTGCGGGACGGTAACTCTGATCGGGGCAACCACAGAAAATCCCTCCTTCCAGGTGAATTCTGCCCTGCTGAGCAGGTGCAGGGTGCTGGTTCTGGAGAAGCTCTCTGTGGACGCAATGGCGTCGATCCTTAACAGGGCAGTGGCCGCACTGGGGATCAAGGTCCTAGGAGGAGATGCAACATATCCCAAAGATCAAGACCAATCAGATGCATACGAGTAAGTGCTTCACTGGGGACAGAGTCCTCAGTGTCAAACTGGGTGAGACCCTGTAACTCAAAATCCTTTGGTTTGAGTGGGAGGACTGGTCTCTTTTTTTGTTCCTGTCCTGGCTTAGTGGGTTCAGTTAGATAATAAATGGGGGGAGTGTATGAGTGGTTGTTGGAGCCACACAGCAAATCCCTTAAGCTTGGGTCTGGTCTGATATGTTGACAGAAAAGAATTTGCAAATGAGTTGTGTAGAGTGAGACAGCTGTTAACTGCTGGCTGCAGATCTGCAGATGGTATGTGCTGATGAACTCCAGAGATACAATCGAATATTTGTGTCAATACTGGCTCACTTTTATCAGGTCTATATTAGCATGGTAACCTACGCTACCCAGCTAACCCACTCAGGAGCAACTTAATTTCAGAGCAACAGACTAAAACATGTAAACGACATGAGCCATCGCTCCTCCAGGATCCAGACTTGGACAAGAAATACATTTACAATAAACTCATAAGTGATAAGCAGAATCACTCACTTTCTTTCTGTGATTGTTGTATCAGAGTAATGCAAGACACCAACATGGAAAAAAAATCTTGGGCGAAGAAGAGTGAATACATGTTTTTCGAATAGGCCACTGATGCGACATCAACATAATTAACTTATACCATTGGCAAAATACATCCATCAAATGTTAAGTCGTCCTTATTTTATGTGTAGTTACTGACTTGGTATTTGTTGTGAAATATCTGTTGTCACTATTCATTCAGGGGATTTTGTTCCCTTTATATTGCCTCTTTACAAAAAAAGCAGATTATATATTTAAAGTTATTGACGTTGATACACTGTAACCTATATATGTTACTCTCGCCCTAGGCCAAAGATTTTCATTGAACAAAAAGCTCTGGACACCATAGCCTACCTTTGCGATGGTGACGCAAGAACAGGACTCAATAGTCTGCAGCTGGCTGTTCAGGCTCAGGTGAACTTGGCCCGGACCGCCTCGTTAGGACGAGAAAGTTCTCAGGAAATACTGGTGAAGGAGGAGCACATTAAGGAAGGTCTTCAGAGGTCCCATATTCTGTATGATAAAGCTGGTAAGCCCAGATGTTCCTGTTTTGTCAGTGTTAGTTTTTTTTTGTCAAGCAAAGTAATCCCTTTTGAATCCCAGTGATTTGAGAGGTGCCCTGTGCAGCCCTAGATTTTCCAAAGCACCAAGTGTCTTATAATATTTGTTGTAAAATATGCATTTATCTCTATTATTACTAAAGTATTGCTAATGATGGCTATAAGAGACTATAAGAAAAAAAATCCATTATTCTGTGATTCCACAATAATCCATGATTACCAGCTTTTTTTGTAAAGAAATTACATTTTTTTGTCATCATGTCATATTTTTTCAACGATTCAGCCCACAGGCTCGAGCTTGTTGAGAATAGGTGGATGGTGGTCTGTAATATGGCAAAGGTACAAGTGCCTCAGATCAAAGAGGATTCATGCAGTAGTAGTCCTGGATCAAAGATAGTTTCAGTATAATCAAGACGTTAAAGGGACCTTTTCACACAGTTCACAACAGTATTCCTGTGTTAACACATTGCTGCATATTTTACAAATCCACAGCAATAAATCATCTCAGGAAGTCTCAGCATAACACCTGCCATCTATAGCTTCACTTTAAATAAGATCTGAATAACTCCAGGTTTTGACATTAAAAGGTGTATCATATTACTTCCCAGAAACTCTAATCACTGTCCTGTCAGGAGGCTTTCGTCTGAATTTCATTGAATGATAAGAGGGGAAGAACTTCTACAACGCATGCAACTTGGGAGTGTTTATAGCCGTGCTTATGGTCACTTAGGAGTTGCCAAGTGTTTGTTGTCTGCATGCGTGCGTGTTTGCTAAAGGGTATCACAATACACACATTTATTTACTCTTTCCCCTAGTTTCCCCGAGTCAGTTACACTTTCTCACTCCACCGCTCTCCCCCTGAGTATCCATGGATAGCTCACTCATCCCATCTGAGACTACATCTGCCCTCCACCCTGTCCTGTTACATAACTCATCAGCTGTCCCGAAAGATCGAGGTTTACTGCTCCCCGCCCTGCTTTACTAATGACCTTAATGGAGACACTATCCTTCCCTTCATTATGTCTTTATATGGTCTGATCACATTTTTGTTATGTTGTCAAAAATGGGAGACGTCACCTGAAGAATGCTGTATGAAAATGTTTGTCTGTGTTGCTGAAAGGTGAAGAGCATTACAACTGTATCTCAGCACTGCATAAGTCCATGAGAGGCTCCGATGAGAATGCATCTCTGTACTGGCTGGGCCGCATGCTGGAGGGCGGTGAGGACCCCCTGTACGTGGCTCGCAGACTGGTTCGCTTTGCCAGCGAGGACGTGGGTAAGTGAAATGAATACCAAACTGATAAAATGACTAAATCCCAGCTTGTGGCTAAAAGTGAATGCTGGCTTTTGAAGCATTTTTTTATGCCAAAGTTTTGTGATTGATTTCTTTAATTACATTTAATTAATTTAATGTTTTAATTGGAAAAAAAAGTGAATAAAAAGAAAATCAAAAATAGTCATAAATTATTTTAGTACAGTTAGCTCTTTGATTCATTTTGACTTCATGATGTGTAAATTTATTTAGTTTTATTGTGTGTAATGTAGTCTTATTAAAGGTATTAATTAACCTTATTTTGCACTTGTTATTCCAATTTTCAGAACAAGCACTTTTTAACATTGTCTGCTGAACCTGAAGACTTCAGATATTTTCTGACCGGTCAGCTGCTTATTAGATGTGACCATATTTAACAGCTTGTCCTGCTTTATTACAGAAAAGATACAGAAAATTGGAAAGAAAAGATGATGAGTAAGAAAAGTTTCTTTTAATGCAGTCTGACTGGATGGCCTCCTTCTCTTGTCTCATGTATCTGTCTCAGGTCTGGCAGATCCCTCAGCTCTTCCTCAGGCTGTGTCAGCCTTCCAAGCCTGTCATTTCATTGGGATGCCTGAGTGTGAGGTAGGATTAGTTAACCAGTCAGTGATGGTTTCGAGTCCTCAGTCTAAACATCTAATTTTCAGTCAATCTTCACCTCCGTTGCCATTTCTTTCTTTTACCCGCTACTCAACAGGTGATCCTTGCTCAGTGTGCAGTCTATTTGGCACGAGCACCCAAGTGCGTGGACATCTATAAAGCCTATGCTAATGTGAAGGCCTGCTTGAGGAACCACAAAGGCCCCCTGCCTCCTGTCCCCCTGCACCTTCGCAATGCCCCCACCAAGCTGATGAAACAACTGGGCTACTCTAAAGGCTACAAATACAACCCAGCCTTCAGTGGCCCCGTAGAGCAAGAATACCTACCCGAGGAGCTGCAGGGAATCAACTTCTTCACCTGGACACCTTCAGACTCACGATGACCTGTTGTAATGACTGATGTGGCTTGTTGTAATGGGTTGTCAAATGGTGGGTTGTTGGGATGAACTGATGAAGTTTATCAGTCAACCATCATGCTATGTTCAAATTTATCTTCAATTTTACTTCAGTCAGTTGTTTTTGAATATTCAAGAAATTATACACAAACCATATACAGTTAATTTACTTCTAGATATGTCCATAATAAAGTCCTTGGTCATTTCACATAAGTAAAAATATGCAGTACGCCTTTGTGTTTCCACATCAGATACTTAAATGTTCAACGCTAAAGTATGTCTTGGTTTGTCTTTGTCCTGTCCTTTCAGTGTTTTCAAACATTGTTTAAACTCATTATAACATTTGTTTCTTATAATCTGTATATATTTTGATGGAATACAAGACAAATCTATCAAAGTGTCATTATGCAGTTTATTGTTCCCCCATTCCCAGTGGCTTTGGCTTCAGATAGTGTGATCCACCACAGGAAGCAGGGTCTGCTGTCGCGTGGTCGCCTGAAGACTGGCTAAAGAGAAAATTATGTAACAGCTCATCTCATTATTCTTCAGGTCTTAGAGTAATGAAACATTCTGATTTACACAATAGAGCACTTGTCCCCGCATGAGACAAGTGATGGCAGACTTGGCAAGAAGTCTTACAATAGAGACGACCCGAGTGTGACGTAGCAGGGCTGGTTGTGTGCTTCACAGAAAAAACAGCAAAATTAAAATTTGCTCAGAGTCTGTTTACGTGTGCAGAAGGCCTGTTTTTCTACAGCTGACTTGTTCATTTACATTCACAAAACTTATATTCACTCAGCTGCTCTTTGACAAAAATTCTCAGGGTCTAGACACCTTTTTCATGGACATATTTACTGTCTTAATGATACGTGATTGTTTCATATTCACTTCATGTGAATATGAAACTCACCAGCTGTAACAATCAGGAGGAAGATGAGTACCGGTTTCATCTCTCATTCATCCAGAAGAACTGGCTGATTATGCAGAGATATTTATGGGCAGCAGTCCAGACCAAACCAGACACAGCCTGAGAGCTTGCCTCGTATTTTCCAGGTGGCAGAGCCTCCGTGTACCGACAGAAAAGTCAAAAACCAGTGAGGAAAAGAAAAAGGAACCTATTCAATCTTAATCTGATGACTGATTATTAGGAAATTCAGGTATAAAATCCCTTTAATTTGTTTATTAAGAGCTTTGAAATATAGAAGAGTAACTTGATTATTGGGGGATTTTAACAAATGCCCTAAATCTATGTGTCAATTTAACCGAGTCATGTAGCTTAATTTGTTAAATAACAGCTTTGAAATCATGTTTTTGACAGGTTTTGTTTCAACATGAGTCCCAATGTCCCCAATTATTGTGAACATTAAGTTACGCAAATTATTAGTTCATGGCTTCAGAAAATCGGGTATTTTTTGAGTTTCTTTTTTCAAATTAATGAACATATATCAATTAAATATTTGTGTTATTTTAATATCAATGCAACTCGACAAGAAGATGAATTTATAAAACAAAATACCAATTTACACTCCTAGCCAAAGGGTGTCGCTGTAAACACGCGCTGTGTACGTCAGCGCATCGCCGCAAAAGAAGAAGTTGTGGTTTAATATGGCGCATGCCGGTATATCACTCGTGCGTCTCAGGGCGCTGTGCAATATTGCTAAATGTGTTCATACAGGAGAGAAAACAGCGTTGGGCTGGAGCAGAGAAATGCGGTGGTACATGACAAAAGCTCGAGGCCTTCACGACGACGGTGCGTCACATGTCCAGGCTGAAGGAGGTGAGTGAAAGCAGTCGTTAGCTAACTTAGCTAACAGGTGACAGCCCTCTCAGTGCTCAACCTCAAGGACACCCATCACGTAAAAACACCTCATTTGTGCTTCTATTCCGGGATCTTCCTTTACAGCAAATTCTAAGGGTGTAGTGGAAATAAAATAACCATGATCTCGCTTTGTTTGACCCTCTACTGTTTAGGTAACGCTGGCTCAAAACTCTTGAAGGACTTTCCAGATCCTAAAGGTCTCTTGAATAACACCATCTCGCGTTCTCTGGGAGTCCAGGACCTGTCCCAGTACATCCAGTACACTTGCACGGAAGATGCGGGTGTCAAGGTCAGGATAAAGGTCATTAAGAGATGGGGTTTCTAGAGAGATAATGTGACTGAATTGACTTTTGTTTTGTAACTTTGTTTCTGTAGAGAGCCACTGTCACACTACTGTGGCCCTGCAAGATTGAAGAGGAGGGTCTTGCCTCTAGGAAGATCGATGCAGAGCGATGTGCTGCAGCTGCTGCTTGTCTCAGACTCAAAGTAAGCTGCAATCACTGTGAGAAATAATAATGATAGTAATAATAAAAAATTAGTATTTTCATAATTTCCCTCCTGACCTATTAATGCATAGTGATTGTTGGTCATTTTCTCCCTCACCCTCTTTGTTTTTGTGCAGGAAATGGGTGTCATCGGTCCAAATAATCAGCTCCCTGCGAGAGCTGGCAGAGGCAGACGGCCACTGTCTTCAGCTCTTGACAGTGATAACAATGGCATTTGGGCAGAAACTGTCCATGTGTCTAGAATGAAAGCAGATGAACCAAAGCAATGGCTACCACCAAGAGAAGAAACCTCCAAAATAGATGAAGCTCTTTCCCTGTTTCCACAACCTAAGTCACTCCTCACCAGGGTCATTCAGGTGGCCACATCATCCAACAGAATGAGGGTTGGTAGCCGCTCATCATTTAAACTATGAAAAGTAAACACTCTGGATCCTACTTGAGTTTTAAACTACTCACACTCTATATTTACAGGAACTAATGAAGGTCAGAACAACAGGAGGGAAGCTAAAGAGGTGTGAGTTGACTGTCCGCTGGCCCAAGGAGATGACTTTCTCCGCCACAGCCCGAAACCGAGTGACAGCAGAGAAGATGGCTGCAGCTCTTGCATGCATGAAACTGAAGGCGAGGATCATTTTTGGAAACCTACCGCGCTTTTATCAAACATGTTAGAGCTGTGTTAACATGTGCATCATGTCTCCTGGTCCAGGAGTTGGAGCTGCTAGACAAAAACAACAACCCACTGACTCATGCCAAGTACCATCAAGAGGAGGTGCGTGAGGCCGGAGAGCAACACAAGCGCCCCCTTCCCCTGGAAATCCCACAGTACCTGGAGGAAAGCATAAGGGAGTACCTCGCACAGGTCAGTCTTCATCTCATCTGAGACAGATGGATTTTCTTACTGTGTGCGTGTGTGTGCACCATATGGCCAAAAGTTTGTGAATACTTGTTTGTATTTTTGGTCTGGGACTGTTTTTCGGCACGATGCCCTTAAATCTTAAAATGGTTATTTGACTTTAGAATTGGGAGAATTGATTGGCTTACATAGAGGCCTGACCTCAAATCCATCAAACATTTTTGAGATGTTTGATAACATCTCAAGGAAGTCCCTTCTATTCTGTGCTTCAGCCAGACTGAAGACTGTAAGAACAATACAAGAGGGCTGAGTTAGTGGGGACATTGTTGCTTTAAGTATCATGAGATATGAAGACAAAGAAACACTGCGTATGTTTTCCAATTTTATAAGACTTCTTCCTGTTCATGAAGATTTGTAATCACTAGGTAGTTTGTTCACTGTTCAAAGGTACTTTAGTTGGTTTAAACGATGCTTTATCATCAGTACCTCAACCAACTGTTCTAGAATGCCAGCAAGTCCCCGCTGCCAGGTTCTTGTAGACGTCCTTCCAAGAAGTGTGGAGGCTGTTGTGGCGACATATGAAAGACCCCAAATGTTGATCATTCACATATTGTTGTTTTGTTCAATGATCAACATTTTTGGCCATGTAGTGATTTATTAATATCATGTCAAAACTAATGTGTTCATCTCTGTAACAGTACCCCGTGGCAACGGACGTACAGAACCTTTGGGAGGAAGAAGAGGCTAGAGAACAGCAGGCCACAAAACAGGAGGAGGAGGAGGAGGAGAAAGATTTGGTGACAGATGCCATCACAGGGAGGCCGTACAGGCCTCTGTCAAAACTGGAAGCCCAGCAGCTCAGCACCCACCTACAGGAGAAATGGGAGAGGGCCAACCCTGTGCTGAGCGTGGAGCTCCCAGCCGATGCCCACCGTCAGCGCGTGGTCTCGGCGGTGCAGTCCTCCAGGGTGGTTGTGATCGCTGGTGAGACAGGGTGTGGAAAAACAACACGGATCCCCCGCTTCCTGCTGGAGGACGCCGTGAGAGGTGGTGAGGGTGCTGAATGCAACATCCTGGTGACCCAACCCCGACGGATAAGCGCAGTGTCCGTGGCCCATCGTGTTGCTCATGAGATGGGTCCAGCTCTAAAGCAGTCTGTGGGATATCAGGTAGATACCCTATGATCATGTATCAATAACAATTTTTATTGCAATAGTTAGATATAATATCTTGAAGGAGGGCCTTCTGTTCTATACTGATTTGCATGATGAGGGCACAGAAGCAGAAATATCAGTTTAATTAAGTTTCCTGTATGTGAGTAATTGTCAGATTTAAATCTATGGCATTGGTACTGTTTTAACTCACAACTTTTCTTAGTTAAATGTAAGGAGACAGCTGCTAAAGGACATCTAGACATACTATGAATATGACTGCATAGATAAATCTGTTACTATTTAGACATTTTTGTCCAAGAGGTCAGGAATTCTTTACTGTGCATAGGTGAGACTTGAGAGCCGACCACCGGAGCATAGTGGAGGAGCTTTGCTGTTCCTCACAGTGGGCGTCCTGCTGAAGAAGCTGCAGTCAAACCCGTCCCTGAAGGGAATCAGCCATGTGGTGGTGGATGAGGTTCACGAGAGAGACATTAACACTGACCTGCTGCTGGCTCTGCTGCGCTCCAGCTTAAAGGAGAACCCCGACCTACGAGTGGTGCTTATGAGCGCTACTGGGGACAAGCAGAGATTGGCGCAGTACTTTGGAGGCTGCCCAGTCATAAATGTACCTGGGTTCATGCACCCAGTCAGGGACAGATACCTGGAGGATGTGCTGGCAGCGATGGGTCGCCCAATGCCAAAGACAGAGAGGAGAGAGGAGACAGACATGCAGGTGATTTCATGTGCTGCATTATCTTCAGGTTCATCCCCCTTTAGTATGTTGTGTGTTTCAAATTCTTTTTTTTATCTTGTCCTGAATCTCAAGAATTTGTATTTTTATCTTTCATTTAAGGGAGGAAGACAAGAGGCTGTACCAGATCTAGATTTAGTGGCTGATGTAATCGAGCATATTGACAGACATGGAGAGCCTGGTAACTGGAGGACACTCACTTTTGCTTTTTTTAAAATTATGATTTTATAGCTGTGTTTAATATGATGGCACATTCATTTCTTAAACAGTTATTTCTCCTCATGCTTCAGGTGCAGTGTTGTGTTTCCTCCCTGGATGGCAGGACATCAGAGCAGTTCAAGAGATTCTGGAGGCGAGGCCCCACTTTTCCTCGGGGTCACAGATGATCTTGCCTTGTAAGAGAGTGCAGACAAATTTACAAACATTAATTGAGATGATGGGATTTCTGTCCACTGATAGAATGCATTTGTGATTGCTTTCCTCTTTTTCTTTTAGTGCACTCTAGTTTATCGGTAGCAGACCAGCAGTTAGTGTTCCAGCGCCCTCAGGTGGGCCAAAGGAAGATCGTCCTCTCAACTAACATTGCTGAGACCTCAATCACTATAGATGACATCGTCCATGTGGTGGATACAGGAACTCACAAAGAGCAGAAATATGACCCACTGACTAAGGTTAGAGTCATAGTGTTTCCTTCGTCAACCATTTCAGATCTACAAAAGCCAAGTTTGCAATTTGTTCTGTTTCAATGGACTCATGTTTAAAATGGGATCCAATTTCCCAGGTATCCTGTCTGGACACAGTTTGGGTATCTCGCTCGAATGTCACGCAGAGAAAAGGGAGAGCAGGGCGATGTCAGCCAGGACAGTCTTACCACCTGTTCCCGCGAAAGCAGCTGGAATCTATGACTACCTTCCCCATCCCTGAGATCCTGCGCACCCCACTGGAGAGTTTAGTTTTGCAAGCCAAAATCCACAGTCCTAATTCCAAGGTACTGAATGAGAACAGTGGATTTTTTTTAAAAAATCCGGTTATATTTTGACCTATTGCATGATTTTGTTATTTTTATGCATGTCTAGGCAATAGAGTTCTTATCCCAGGTGTTGGACAGTCCAGAGCTGGAAGCTGTGAGAGACGCGGTCCAAATTCTACAAAATATTGGTGAGTGACTTCCAACTACGTGTGGGCTGGGTTTTAGCCATCATATGTGTCCAACTGTTGTGTTCAGTGTCAAATGTTCAGTGTGGGATTAAACTGTCGATTTTTACTTTTGTAGGAGTTCTGGACCAGACAGAAACCCTGACACCTTTAGGAGAGCGTGTTGTGTGCATGTCATGTGACCCTCGTCTGGGCAAAGTTTTGGTCCTGAGTGCCATGTTTAGATGTGTTCTGCCAATGCTATCTGTAGCTGCTTGTCTGACTAGAGACCCTTTTTATAACAGCCTACAGAACAGAACACACATTAACAAGGTGAGATTTTTTCAACACCCACCTGTTGTGCTTTTAAAACAACAAAACGGCACAAACTGCAATCGTGTACTAATATGTGTGCTGTGTTTGTCCAGGTCAAAGAGGCTCTGAGTGGCTCCACCTACAGCGACTTTTTGGTTTTCATTAGAGCTGTGTTGGGCTGGAGGAGACTTCAGCAGGAGGGGGACAGAGAAGAGAGAGATGAGTATCTGGACAAACACGTTCTGTCGAAGTTCAGCCTTAGATTCATCAATGGTTAGTTTCAAACACAAACACACACTGCTTTAGACATTGTCATATTACATATTAAAATCACTTTTTCTTCCCTTTTCACCTTTCACAAAGTGATTTCTGTTGTTGTGCCATCATTCTCCAGGTCTCATCTCTCAGTTCAGTATGAACCTGCATGAAGCCGAGCTGGTGCCTCAAGCCAGTCAGTGCCAGCATCATACTTCTCTCTATAACAAGCACAGCAACGAGGACGAGCTGCTAAAGGCTGTACTGGTGGCTGGACTCTATCCCAACCTTATTCAGGTACATGGCAACAAAGACTACTGTGGCACTACTTTTTATACAGTCTGTTTCCTGCACTGCCATCAGTGGGTGGGTCAGACTTCCTATGGATTTCCATTCTTTTTTCTCAGGTGAAGAAAGGTGTTGTGACCAGAAATGGGCGCTTTCGGCCCAACCAAGTGAGTTTCCGAACATCCAGCGGGCCGGTACTCCTTCACCGCTCCACAGTGAACAGGTTTGAAAATGATCCAAAATTCTACTAAAGCAGGTATTTACTCTCATAGTGTATATGTAAACGTATTAACATCTTCTTGTTTTTTTCTTAGAGGAAAAGAAGAGCTTCCTAGTCGGTGGTTGACCTTCTTCAGTGCTGTCAAGTCCAATGGGAATGTTTTCATCAGAGACTCTTCTGCGGTCCATCCACTCGCCCTGCTGCTGTTCACAGACTGTGATATCTCAGAGAGAGGTAGGACATGTACTGAGTCTAATAACATTTGAGAATTTAATTTTCTTGCATTATTCAGTCTGACATTGTGTTCATATGAGCCATTTTCTGCTTGAGAAGAGTTATTTTGCCTTAAAGTGACTATAAATTAAACTTCTATGATAACAATATAAGAATTTGAAAAGGGGTCGCTTGTAGTGATGAACACAAATAGAATTGAATATTCAGACGTGTTTGTCCTGTCATTGTCAGCTGACAAAAAGCTGCAGTTTTAGGAGCCTAATTGATGTGATGTGAGAAATATTCTGATTTAAGAGTTATCTTTGTAATTCAGTAGCCCATTTTTATGACTCTCGCACAGGAAAATGATTTCCCCATTCTTAATCTTTGTATTACAAGTGTATTCCAGTTCAAAACATTATAGAGGCGTTATCCCAAACACGTTTTATTATATTATTACGCTATTATATTAGATTTCCAGACTTGACACTGTCCTTTCTCTCCTGTCGCAGTGAACGGTGACAGAGTGGAAGTATCCCTTCGTGGATGCTCTTTGGTGCGCTGTGAGTTGCCAGCTGAGACCTGGGAGCTGCTGTGGGAGCTTCGCACTTCCATCCAGACCATGCTGTACCGCAACCTCAGCAATCCCAGCAACGCAATCACCAACTCTGCTCAAGACGGAAAGCTCATCTCTTTACTCATCGAGCTGCTTAACAATACAGACTCAAACCCTTTCACTCCTAACCTCAACAGTGACAGTGAGGTGGACTGATGACGCTGAGCTCTTTGTACATGTGTGTGTTGGATCTGAAGGCTGGTGCAGAGGAACAAAGAAAGACTGTATCATTTATATTTTTATATTATTATTATTTATTGAATTAATTTTCATCTACTGGAGTCAGTAGTGAATGTGTAAAACTAATCACAGCTCTCGATGAGCAGAAACAGACAGTGGCCTCCTGTCTGCTGTTGTTTTTGAGGTAAATGATGAACACCATACGTGAGGAAATCCACTAGTTTGGGTTTTGAACTGTGGTTGAATATTTGTCAAGTCTAGGATTTTCCTCTTAACAAGTAAAGACAAAGAATCAAAGGTCTATAGATGACTGCATGCGGTACATAATGTCACACATATCTCAATAAATGTGCACATGACAACATGAGGAAAATGACTGGATCTTTGGTTTGAAATGAATCACTGTAATGCAGCTAGATTTAAGCGAGAGAAGAAAATTGGCTCCTAATTTTTGTTTTCTTAAGAAAACTCCTTCATGAACTGTGTGTGAAAGCAGGTCAGGCGTCTCAGTAATTCTTCCATAATATCCTCAGGAATCATAATGCAAAACCTGCAGAGAGAAAGCAAAGTGTTTTCCTTACATTTTTCATTCTTATGTGATAGATGCAACCCCTCTTATGAAATTGGTTACTTTTCCTTATTAAATCATAGTTTGTTATGAAACACACTTTGCTTGATTTATAGTGTGTGGATATTGTACCTGATGTGGTAGGTGCCCTCCTTTTGTCCATACTGACAACCAGGGCTGGTCAACAAGCCAGTCTCCTCCAGCAACTTTATACAGTAGAATGTATCTGGTTGCATTCCCTCTTCCTGAAAGAAGCAAAAGCATGACTAAATAAAATATTTTGAATGATATACCTTCTTTTGATTATTATTATTGTTGTTGTCTTTTTGTCTGGGGTTAATATTTGGTTGTACGGGATGATAATGTGACCTTTGCTTTCTGAATGGCTTTAGGAGGAAGATTCAGTCTGGGGAATGCAAACGCTCCTCCTTGCACTGGTTGGCAGCAGACACCTGGCAGACTGTTTACAACCTCAGAGACTCTCTTCACATTGTGAACCACTGTGGTCCTGATATTATGTCTCTCCTGCAGAAGACGGGAGGTCAAGGCAAGAACAAGAGAATAATCAAACTGGTGCCTAGAATAACACTCTAAATCTCTTAAGAAAAGCATGCTATTAGACATCTCTGCTCTCACAATATTATAAAGTGGGTATGAGGGATCTCCTGGTTGTGGAGGGTTTATCATCAGATCCAGGGCAATCTGACCCAACACAGGTGCGCAGGAGTCTATCACGAACAATTTGTAGACGTATTTCATGACAGCAGGGTCCAGATTTACCAGCTCCATATATCCACAACGCAAACCACACCTGGTGGGGAAGAAAGGAGTCCTCTTAGTAGACTTTCCAGAGCTTTCAGTCAGACAGAAAATCTACTGCAGCAGTCAAGTCAAACTGAAGGTTCATCACTGACCCTAGAAACAGCAGTCGAGAAAACAGTCTCACCACATTAGCGGATCCAAACCATTCGGGAGCGTTTGGATCCGCTTCAGTTTGCTCAGCTGTCGCGGAACACGTAGATTTCAAGTCATATTTAAATTTTTTGGAGCACCTTAAGGACTTCTTGTCTTGTTGATCTTGTGTTGAGAATGTCAGCTGTTGTTTCAAAGGCCAAGAATGAACTTTCTATCGTCTGTTGTGATTTGCCTAAATCACAACTTAGCCTTTGTCTGCAAGTCTGCAATCTCTGTGATCGCCCAGCGCGAAGTGGCTGATGCACTTCAGATACAAGCCTGAAAACTCACTCTCCCATGAAGCCCTTGGATACTGAATGGAAGGACGCCAGCTCCACTGTGTCGGAAAAAGGAGGGCCCATCTCGGACAAGACCCTCTTGTAAGAGACAAACTCACTCTTTTCCCCATAAATGCACTCCTGATAGACCTGTGGAGGAGAACACACAGCATCGTTGCCATGTTTGTCAGTTTTTGTAAGTTTCTCATTGTGCTTTGATTGATGACAAAACTTAAAAAGACATCCACCTCATCAGCTAGAAGGAAGAGCCTGTTCTCTGAGACAAACCGGATCACCTCTTCCATTGATTTCCTGCTTTGAACATAACCTATAGGCAACACGGCACAAAAACACCCATGTGATATTCTATTAGTTACCAAAATACACCTAGATGAGCTCCATCGTGGTACAATTTTCCTACCTGAGGGATTTCCGGGGTTAATGATGTACAGAGCTACAGGTTTACAGACCCCCTTTGCAGACTCTAGCGCTCGATGCAGCTCCTCCAGCTGCAGCTCCCAGCCCTGCTTCTCACTGAGGTAGTAGGGAATGGCAACTGCTCCCAGCCCAGTCATGGACATAACAGTAGTGCAGTGGCACGGCACCGGGGTCAGCACACCCATTTTTGGTGAACTCTCGCTGTTCACCAGGACTCTGAGAATGTTCTGGCACAATAACAGACAGTGTTAACTTGAAAATGGTGATGGATAAAACATTTTCAGTGTGTGAGTAATACTGACCTCGAGTGACCACTGAGAGCCTGGGCTAATGAATATGTTTTCAGGGTGAGACGGAATCCCACCATCTCGTCTCATTATGAATTCAGACACTCCGTGGACTATTTCTGATATGCCTGCTGTGGCAGTATAAGAACCTGAAAAACAAATGCAGATTCCGATAAAGCACACAGACGGGTACAAAGAGCTGGCACGACACAGACTGATAATGTTATCTCAAAACATGCGCAAATAAAAAGTGTGGTGTCTGGCGTGGCACCAGTAAACATTGGTAGAAATTTAGAAATTCTTTTGTAATTTCAGTGAAGTGACTCTTTACGATGCTCACTGTAAGACCTTACACACAGCCCTTACCTATACTCCCTCCAAGGCATTGCCCAAGCAGCCTCTGAGCCCTCCGTCTGACGTCCACAGGGAGGCTGCTGCTGTTCACAAGCTGAGGATAAATACATGCTGCAAGAACCTGCAAAATAAGAAGGCACGCAGTACGGTTCAGAGATTTTTGGACAAAAGAAGTTGCCTTGACATACAGTGTTAATACAGATCAGACGTCTTTGAAAGTCACAGATTACCTGTCGAACAAATGACAGAGGCTTCACACCCGTCCTTTGCGGGTCGCCCCAGGAGACATCTATTATTCCTTGGTATGGCTTTTTGGCTCCCTGTGGACAGATGGATTTAAAGCAGAAGTTCAAGATATGACAACACAGGTTGGAAAATTGATGTCAATAATTTTTCTTTTTTATTTATTTTTTACCTGTCTGAGCTCTTCCATGATCTGTTTTGCTTGGCTGGCCAGGAATAAAGATTCCAAAGGCTTCATTTTCTTCACATTTGGGCTGATTTCGTACAGGACAGACATCTTTATATGTTCTCTGAACCGAGCTGAGTCATTGGCCAAGTTGCTGTATGTGAAATTATTTGCACAAAGATAGGAGTTCAAGTTAATGGAAAATGGAGGAAAGGAAAATATTTGGCTATTAATAATTAACAGAAAACACTATAAAGGCTGTCTGATGCTGTCAGGATTTCATTTGATTTAATTAACTTACTTGTTAATTAACGGCAACTGAACAAAAATTTAATTCTTTCTTATATATTAACTTTTTCTGAACGTGCATGAAATTAAACGTACCCCAGAAGTACACAGGTTTGATCTAGTCAACAGTTTAGTTACATATTTTCTACATGTAATGAACAAAAATCATAATTAATCAGCTCTCAATCATTGTCCAAGGCTTTAAGTACAGTCCAGTAGGTCTTAACTCCTCTTTGCCAAAGTCTATGAATCAGTTACAGCTTTCTGACAGCAAATTGTAACACTGGCATGGGGCAAAGCTGAGGTCACTCCAGGTCCCCTCAGTGGCCCCAAGCGTTTCGGATGAAAGACGAAACGTCTTCGACAACCTAAAAGAAATCCGACTGCCTTCCAGCACTTTAACTGCCGTGGCCCTGATGACCGACGACCTACATGGACTTTAATCACTTAGTGTGATTTACTGTAATAAGAATAAGTAATCAGAGACGCCAACAATCTCGAAACTGATATTGCATTCCGTATCTGACTACAGTCTTTGGATTTTGGACTTGGGCGACTGGCATAAGCTGGTGTGTGACTGGATCGGGATGGCGTCTCGAGTAGGAGACGATGAGGATGACATGGATTTTGATGACTGGATCAAAAGTCACAGTAGTGAACGAGGAGAGGAACAAGAGCAGGTTAGAGGCAAGCTGGTTTGCAAGGAAAACCAGTAAAACAGGGTTGGAGGAGAGTAGTTCAGGTGAGGGAAGTGCAAGCGCCGCCACTGCGTTATATGTCAGCCATACAGGGACGGATTAAGGGTCGTGTGGGCCGTAAGCATTCGCGGAGCCCCCCCCCCCAAAAAAAAATGGCAAAAACACCAAAAATGATATTGCTGCGGTGTGAAATCCATCAAGAGATCAGGAGATAATCAGCATAATCAGCATGAATTAGCCAGAAGTCAGGCCCCGCTGAATGTAATACAGCAATTAAGTCTCAATATAAAATCTTTTGAAAGGTTAAAGACGAATCCTAATTTTCAGTACCTCATTGAATATAAAAGAATGCGGGCAAAGGCAAGGAGACAGAAATTAATAAAGTTTGGATAATGATAAAAGTGTATGAATGGAATAAAACAGAATATGAATACAAAATTCTAAAAAAAAAAAAAAAAAAAAGCTGTTAAGGATAAAGAGAAGGCAGGGATGCTAGCAAAAATTCAGATAATCTCAGTGATGAGGGGAAAAGAGGGAGGGAAGCCACAATGAGAGAGCATGAAGAACTGCTGCACCATGAGGAAGAAGTTAGTTATCTATTAAACAGACCATTCACAAAAACGGAACCCAACCACGCACCCAAGAAAACAGAGATGTCAGTACCAGGCAAAAACCAGATCTGTTACATAATGAAAAATCACTCCAGCCATTCATTCATTCAACAGTAGACCAGACATTTTGATTGAAATAAAACAGGCATTGTTTAGAATTCAAATGATGGGCATTACAATGATCTTTTTTTATGTATATTAGCACATATAGGAATTAAAGAGAATGGGGAAGCAGATAAGACAACAAAAACAAGGTGTCAGTGGAAAGAAATGCATTGATATCACTGGGAGTATTGGCAAGAGAGAAATGACATATTTATGTTAAATGACATTATTTAACAAAAACTGGCAAAGGTGGCAAAAGCAGTGGGAGGAAGAGAGAAAAGAAAGGCGATTCTATACAGTTCAGGAAAGTTGTTTATAACAGGGAAGCACAAAACAGGGAAATGTGACTACTGTGGAGAAGATGAAACAATAGAACATGTCATTGTTCACTGTCAGAAACATGAGAATACAGAATCTTTAAAAGACGGAGGTACATCTTCATTTGTGAAATATACGATGAAAGGAGTCGAGATATGAATGTTACCAAGCCGTATTTAAGTGTCTTAGAGACAGTCATCTGACTGCGGGAACATAGTTTACTTGTTTATTCATAGCGGATATCATATCATAGTAGATATCACATATCCTGATCCATACTCCACACTAGTTGGTGGCGGTAATGCACAAATTCGTCGTTTGCCAACCGACAATAAAACCCAGAGGAGGACAAGAAGGAGGAAAGAAGAAGAAGACAGTCAGGTTTCTCTACGGACATAAATAAGAGACGTACTGCTGTACTTCCTGTTTTGCTTTTCTTTCGCTCCTTGCCTCCTCGGGTCGGGTCGACATGGAAGAATTTGCGAGACGGGGAGACAACCACAGCCTCTCCGTGAAGAAACGCGGTCTCTTCAAACACTGGTGGAATTTATAAACCAAACAGAAACGACGTGCAGCAGTAACACCTGCTGCGGGGCTTCCGAAACCCTCACTCCGCCTCTGGCGTCCGCGGGACATGGCTCTCAGCTCGGGCGGCTGGGCTCCTCCAGCCCCGGTCCCTGCCTCGTCCCAACAGACTGCATGCGGCGGGCCTGCGCTGTCGGCTTGCTGCAGTACTGTTTTAATGTCGGTGCGGGTTTCGGTGTGCCATTCCGGAATCCGGCCCCTGTGCCTCCCCGGAGCGGGAAGCGAGGCTCTGCGTCTACAGCTTAGCATGGACCCCAGCCGGGCCGGAGAGTTCCGACTGGCGCTGCGAGATACGAGCGGAAACCGCAGTGTGGTGAGATTTCACTCAAACACCTGAGTGTAGAGAGCGTGCTGTTGTTGCCCGCTTTGATATGTTTCATGTGAACGCCTTGCTGAATTACATCTATATGTTATTTCAACATAGGCCGCTACACGCCATTTTATGGAGCCCCAGTAGATTCAGCTCCAGACTTTCAGATTTGTGGATAAAGTCACACGTTTAACTGAATGCGTGCGTATTTGGATGTAAAGACACGCGGCACAACAGATGAGTTGCAGGATCTACTTTAACAGAGATCCGCCAAACGCAGTGAAGTTCACTAACACTTTGCTGTCCTCTTTGATTTGCTCCTTAACTGTATCCATCTGACCATAACTCCATATATACCAGCTCTGTTTAGTTGTAGATACTGTAGCTAAGAGGGTTTTGTTGCATTTTTATTTTCAGCCTTCTCATAACCAAAACATGTTTAATTTTTATTAGAATCAATACATCATCAGGGGAAATCCTGAAACCAGGTGGCGAGATTCTCAGCTGCATTCAGAGTCTCCATGTATTTTCCCTCCTCAGTTGGCAACTCATCAAACAGAGGAACAGCCAGCGTTCAGCTTTCTGTTTGTGAAATGTTGCGTGATAAGCTTATAGTACACGTGCCATCACAGCTGTCACCCCCCTGTGTTGTTGTCTGTTTATACATGGTAATTCAAGCATGGGAGTGAGATGTAGAAACTCCAGGGATTCTCCTAACCAGATAATAGTGAGTCAGTGAAACCTGAAAAATGTTCATTACGTCTTTTAAAAACGGTGGCTTTTGAGACTGCTTTTCAGCTGTGGTTTCTACATTTACATTTGGGGTTGTGAGTAGAGCCTTTCTAAGAGAACAGGAGTGTATTGAGGAATGTAGAATACAGTCGCATTGCATTGCTGCACACTCTCAAAAATTGACCGTTATCAAACCATTTTGTTAACTACGGGAATTGAATTCTGCTGCATTAGTGTGAAAATGTTTCAGGGTTACATTTAACTAAAAAAACCCTTCTGGTTACTGTGAAAAACAAGTTTTTCGGGAAGTTTTGGTATTTTCATCAAGTAATTTTGTGTAGTTGGTAAGAAGCAGTTTCTGCGCCAGTTTCACTTTGTTGCGCTCTCTTTTTGGTTATGAGATGACAGGGAGGACACCTCTCCTCTTTGTTTTCTGACATTTTATTCATTCAATCGGTTAATGGAGCAAATTATGGGCAGTTTAATTCATACTGAAAATTAACTACTCAGCTGCCAAAAGAGGTTCACACTGTTAATTTCAGCTCTAGTTTCCTCAGACAGCGTGGGACTCGTTTCTGGACAAACACGACTTCTTTCTTCTCTTAGCGTCCCTGTCCACATGAGTCCCGACTGTAGACACTCAGGCCTGATTATGCTTGAGGTTGACCTTACATTGCACTGCACTGTTGCCTGTCTCTCTTCATCCCAAGTTTACTCTCAAATCTGTCAAATCAAGTTCTTTGTGTGCCGCCTTTTTAAAAAAAAATCTGTTGGGCTCGGAGTCGACTTTTCATCTTGGCAGAGACTCAAAGTCGGACAGATTTCTCCCCTGACGATTGAGACGATTCTTGATTTGCACGCTTCCCCTTTGAGCCCAGCTTCTTTTGGCTTGTCTGTGTGAGCAGGCAAACTTTTCATACGCAGTCGTATCAGAGTTTATGCACACACACTCTTTGGCAAATCCCTCTTTGCTGCTTTTGTGTACTCACAGCAGACTTCAGTGCCCTGATGTTTCTCTCCATTTCCACAGTGAGCGTTAGAATTACATGTACTGCCAAGCTCACTCGTTTCTCTGTCAGAACGAGAGCTTCACTTGCTTTCCGATATTTAAGAAGATTATTTACTTTTCCTCGGTTTATAATACTTTTACAAAGTGTGTTTTAGCTTGCACCCACTTTTTGTGTTTTATGTTTTTCCATGATCACATGTTCAAATCAAATGTAGTAGTGGATATAAACAATTAAGAAAAGGTTATCAACATTACAATATGTGTTTGCAAAAGTCAAAGGCTTCAATGGGATTTTACTGCTTTTCAAACAAAAGCTACAGTGGAGCTAAAACGTGGTAGATTTGAACATCTGGAACCAGACACAAAGCGATGAACTGTCTTGATGCAAACTACTTAGATCACTCATAAATGTTTTTAGCCATTTTCAGTTAAAAATACCAAACATTCCCGAGTTCCAGAATTTCAAATGTGAAGATTTGCTGCTAAATTAAGTAAATTGAATATCTTGGATTTTAGTCAGTTTGAAGTGGTCACCTTGGGCTCTGAGACATTCTAAAGGACATTTTCACAATTTTGTGATGTTTTATAGACTAAATGACAATCGGTTAATTAAAAAAATGACTTTGTTTTGTTTTTTTTTTGTTAACCCTCAGTTAATTGCAGAGTTTGACCTGCGCTCAGTGCAGTATGAGGTCAAATCCCCACGCTGCCATGAGATGCGTCTCGTTGCTCCGCCCCACGACTGCATCCGCTTCAACTTCCGCTGCGACCGCGAAGCCGAGGAGTGGGCCACGGTGGTGATGTCATCGTTGAGGGAGGCACATCGAGGTCGGTTTGACGACTTTTTTCCCCTCAACCTGCAGCTTGTAAAACTTTTTAAAAAAACTTTTAAAAACTTTGTGTAATTCTGATTTTAAATTACAAGGCCTGCAAATCTGCTTCAGCTGGATGCCCTGTTTTCTCTCTGGTGTGTTTCTTTTTTGTTGTGTAAGAGGGTTTGTCTGGATTGTGCCTGTTTGATAACCTGAACAAACAAATGAAGAGAGGAGCTTCATGGCAGTTGAGACGCACGTCCTTGTACCTGGGACCTTTTTATTGCCTGATATAAAGCCATTAAGTGTTTTAATACGAGGGTGTAATTTCTCCTTTGTCAGACACAATTGCTGCAATAAGTACTTTCAGTACAAATTTTGGATATATTAAGGAACTAACAGAGTAATGGGTGTAAATTAAATATGCAGTCTGTGACCTGCATACTGAGAAACTGAAAGTGAGGGAAAAGGGGTTACTGACATTAATCATGATAATAATTATCAGTCAAGTGCAGCTAGAATAAATACTGAATAATCACTTGATATTGGTATGTGTTGGCAACCATGTGTGTTAAGCACTTTGGTAACACAGTTTCTCATTCCTCCTCCGACAGTTGCAAATTCATGTGAATCTGACGGCAGACACGACAACGCAGCAGCAACAGCGACAGCGACAGCAACACCAGCGGATCAGTGGAGCTCGGCCTCGCTGCCGCTCACCGGTGGGTTTGCCTCTGTTTACTGTCGCACGCTTTGCTCTTTTTCCCTCCACTCAGAACATGTCCTAAATATGTCCCATTTGAGTGCCACCTCCTTTGTTTTTAGAGGAGCTGTGCTTAGAACTCGCCAGGGTGATTAAAGCCGGCGACACGCAAGCGGCTTCGCAGCACGCGTCTGCTCTGGCTCGGCAAAAAGCAGCGCTGACGATCCAGCTGTCTGAAAAGAACTACGCAGACGGAGAGATCAAGTGAGAAATGAAAAGCGTTGGTGGTGTGTTCATGGTCGCTATGACTGACGTGTCTTCCAGGTTTTTGCAGCTCATGATGCCATGTTTGTGTTGCAGTTTATCCGTGGTAGTGGAGGACGTTTCGTCATCCTGTTGCGTCACAGTGAAAGTCTTTCCTTACATGACTGTGGCTGCACTCAAGCAACAGGTCAGAAAATTGTCAGCTTTGCTTACAATTAAATGGTTGTGGTTCGTTTTCGTTGGCTAACTCCCACCACTCTTGTTCCTCAGGTGTTTCTCGAGTATGGTTTCCATCCTCGCGTGCAGCGCTGGGTGATCGGCCAATGTCTGTGCACTGAGCCGAGGTCGCTGGCCTCCTACGGGGTGCAGAAGGACGGTGACACGGCGTACCTGTACCTGATCTCTGCCCGACAGGCACGCATCACCCGCCAGCTGTTCCAGCAGGACTTGGAGAGCGCCCTCCTTGCCCCACCGCTCCCACTAGGCAACGGCCCCACCTCCCAAGACTGGAGGGGTTACAGCACTCTGCCCTCGAGGCTCCCTCACAACAACCAGGGTGAGTTCAACGAATGTACCCGTTCTGTCTATTCATTTTAATTTTGGGACTTTGGATTTAAGCTATAAATTATCAGCTGCTGCTCAGCTTGTGTGCTTGGGTGTTCAGAAACATACTGAAACAGGCACAGGAGAAAAGTGATACACATTAAGTGTCTGGTGAATCTGTGGACTTCATTCAGCTGAAGATGTGCAATCAAATTTTAAATAAGATGGCATAATTTAGGTTTGTGTTAACTTATGTCAACTAAAACGAGCTGCGCTTCCTGCAGTGTAAGAACTGTAGCCAGAAAGTCTTGCGACAACACGTTTTTGTCGTTCCCACAAAGATGTGTAAATCTGTGAAAAATAATTCAAAAGGATTTTCGAGTAAGTTTTCTTTATTTTTGAACTCTCTGTAGTATTGTTTGACATTCTATAAAAACAATCAGTCCTTCCTTCCTACATTGTTCCTCCACTTCAGCTGTGAAGTCAGATGGATCTCATTTCAGATCCAATGTGCTGCATATTGTAAATACTGCTTTTAAACAAGAGAGAGCACACAGCTCTTCAAACTTGTTTTTGTAAACTCCAGGAGGAAGCGACAAACCAGGTGACGCCAGAGATGTCCTCGACATCGAGAATCTGCACCTGAATGACCATACAAACAAAGCCAATAAAACACAGGTATGTTATTAGCTTATACTGTTGTTAACACGGAGCTTTAACTTTAAGGCATGTTTGATTTTAGTGGGGACTTTCTCCTCCTGGAGCCATGCGTTTCTTTGTTCTTTTATAATATATTTGAGGAAAATGTCGGTATTTCCAGTGGTCTCATTTGTCTTGTCTGACTTTGAGTAGATGTTCACATTTGTATAATTAGCCCGATGATCCTCTCAGCAGACGGAGTGGGCTTGTCCCTCATGCACTTTCATCAACAAGCCATCCCGTCCAGGCTGCGAAATCTGTGCTACAGCCAGACCTGACACACACAGCCAGCAGGTACAGCATAAATATCCTTCAGTCGGTGCTTTTGCACAACTTGTAGCATTTTCCCTCCACTGACAGTTACCTCTCTGCCTGTTTTTCTGTCACAAAGGAGAGGGGAAGGAGAGAGGATCGAGGAGAGTCTGGTTTAAGCAGCGGCAGCAGCTGACTGCCCACCGTCGCCGGCTAGTCTCCATGTCACACCCACTTACACACACAATCAAACACACACAGAGTGAGGATGCTATCTGCCATGTACATGTCGACAAAATACTCACACAAAGACTGGCAAGTGCACTGAGAGTCCTCAGCTCGCCGGCTGCTGAAGACGTTTGAAGCACTGTAGCATGACGCAGAGCGGCACTGGCCGAGGCTCCGACGATCAACTGCTGACAGAGAGCATCAGCTTTGACCGTTGATACGGACATGACCATGCCATACTGAGTTTGGCCTGACCTCTTTGTTATTTATTTTACAGGGTGCGTGTGGTGCAAACCACACAGACGGCCTAGTATTTATTTTAGGTGAGAGAGACGCGAGTTCTTTACGTTTGATTGCAGTTGAAGATATTCTAAGTATCCGCAGAGCGAGAGGTGAAGGTGAGGCCTCGTGTGCTGTACCTTCTTCTGTCTGTTAGTATGTCATCTGCTGGTGCCATAAAAAAAAAAAGTTCGAAGCCATGGCTGAGAAAAGACGGTGTGTTTACAGGGTTCTTAAGTGCTTTTTTTAAAAAATAACATTGTATTAAGTGTATTATTTTTGACAAGACTCACTGAGTAATTGTTGTAGTTGTTGTCCAGCAGTTGATCTAATTTTACTCAGTTTCCTCTCAGCTGTGACAGCAACAGAATGGTTTGTTTTCAGTACATAATACTGTAAAAACATGCATCCACTGAATAAACATAACAGAACTAAACAAATATTTATTCTTCTTGCTGGACTTGTGTTTACATAGCAGGTTTTAAGTGCACAGCTTAAAGGAGCACTCCAAAGTTTTTCATCCCAATCTTCACACATGCAGTTGAAAGATCTGTGCGTCATGCTGTGTTCACAAAATGCTCACAGCTCGTAACTATGCGCCTCCATCATCCATTCCACGTTGTGTGAACGCGACATTAATGAGGTACGTTTTTAACCAAAAGAAGCCGGCGTGGTGAAATGTGGGAAATGTAGGTTCAAGCGTTCAATTTTTCCCACATTTTGAATTTCAGCAACCACCTCTTTATAATCTACGACTGTAATTTTTGCTTTATCTGTACACACAAAACCCTTATACAGACCTTAATGTAAAAATACTGAATTGAAGGCATTTTTAAAATCGCATGACTTATTGTCAGGTTAAGTACAGTATAATGCGTGAAACACTAGGAAAAACTTTTCAATCTTTTAATTTGGCATTTATAAATATGAACTCAACATGTTTCAAAGACGGTTACCAAAACAAGTATAAAAATACTGGATGTTGTAATGGCTTGTTCAGATGCAGATGTAGAGACATCGTAACAGAGACGGGCAACAAACCAAACACGTTGTTTCTTCCATTCCGACAGCCGTTCATCCATCAACATCCTGCCCGATCAAACAAGAGCTAAAAAAAAAAAAATTAGTGCAGTTCATCTTCTTTATGTACCTCAAAGAAAATCCCAATGAAACTCCAACATTTTGTAGTTACTTGTGAAAAGACCGTCCCATCTTTCACTTGTTATTTGTTAGATGTACAGTCCAGTGTTTAAAGAACTGAAAACTTAAAGTTGATACTGAACCAACAAAATATCCCCCCCCCCAAAAAATGGAGTCACTGCATTCTTTACAAGTCAACTATAGATAACATCCTCTTTTCCAAACAGTGGATTTAATTGTCGTTCACATTTGCCACAGTGAAGACAAACCTGAGAACACTTCAGAGGGTTTTCCTTCTCATGAAAGCCTTCGGCAGTCCTGTATGGCTGGCATTTATTTCCAGAACAGGATGTTCCAGAATAGCAGCCAGCAAGGATAGACTAGCAGGGCTATGAGTGGGTAAACCAGTGAGCCATACAGGAAGTGGTCCAGGATGCCCTGTGAGATGACCGATAGGTAGAGCAACCAACCCTCCTGGAAGCTGACAGGCATTTCCTGCAGCTCTTGGAAGAAAAAGACAGAAAATAGAAGCGTGCAGGCTGGGCTGAGGATGACCATGATGAAGGCCGATAGAAACCTAATGGGAGAAGAAGAGGAGAGCAGTGAAGTTTGGCTAAACGATGGAAGTACAGGAGTTACGGTGGCCAAAGAGTCTGTGCAGGTGTATTACTTTGGTATGTGGGGTGTGACGAAGGCAGCCACAGGCACCAGGGTGAGAGCCAGGATGAAGCCCAAAGAGAAGTTGATGAGGGCGGTGCAACCAAGCAGCACAGCCAGGTACAGCACAGCTACCAGCTTCAGCACTTTCCAGCCCTGCTCTGTCCCCTCGCCTGACAGGAGCCTGACAAACGTGTCAAACAGAAAATACAAAGAAATTAGCCTTTGTGTATTACATTCCGTTAAGAAAGTCAGCTCAGAAAATATTATCTCTCAACTTGTGATGGCGTCTTTCAGACCAAGAAAATGCACCTTTGAAAGGCATATAGTGAGGAAGAAATTCAATCAAATGTCAAAAATCAGAGCGTAGCTACCTGTGTGTATTATGTGGCAAAGCAAGGCCGGCTGTGTAAACAGCAATAGCTGTCAGGACCACAGCCTCTGTCTCAGACACCGGGAAGTGTTCCACAGCCATTTCCTGAAAGTGGATTGGCAAAGTGTACAAAGCTACTCCAGTCAAATGACTGATCACCAGGGGAGTCAACACCGACAGCACTCCTGGACCGGACATCTGAGAGAGGAAGCAGATTTGATTAAAGTGGGGATTTAACAGACTCATTACAAGTAAACAGTTTAATTTCTGTCCAATTCGATGTAACGTGTCTGTGTCCAACCTGCTCAGCATCAGCGACTCCATCTTCTGTTCTTGGAGGTGGAGTTGCAAGTTGAACCCACAGGTCTAAGGCCTGTATGATAGTCAAGGGCAAATCTGGCAATCGAGGATGCGTGAATTACAGTGTTGCTACAAAAGAAAAACACACTGATCACGTAATCAATAACTTGGGTAGCCTCTGGGTACATCTGAGTACATTCATTAGCTTTTCTGTGTCGTATTTTTAGATTAAACCAAACAGAAATTAGAATAATTGCAAAAGGATACGCGAAGCAGCAGGATGACAGCGAGGAGGCCAAAGGCTGGCATGTAATAACCAATGGAAACAAAGTGAGAGAGGGACGGCATGAGGTAGAAGAAGTAAGACTGGTGAAGGCGCTCGAGGAGGTTATTCAGCTTACGATACATTCCTTCCAGGAGCCTAGAGGACAGACAAATAAAAGAAACAACAAAACCAAAACTTAAGCGTCAACCTACGAAGGTGAGATCTACAAAAAAAGATTAAGTGCATGAAAACTTTAAACTAAAAACACAAAGAAAGGTCAGCAAATTCTTGCTCTGACCTGCCAATAGTGGTGGCTTCAGTCTTGTACTGACGGAAACTGTTGATGCCCTTGATGGTGGCAGCCTCAATGTGGTATCGCAGGAAAAGCCCATGATCCCCCCAAGGACGCCCACTGGCCTGCTTCATCACCATCAGCATCATGGTCTGGACTGAATGGCTGTAGCCCGACACACTGTCCCAGTCATTCCTCTGCAGCTGCAGAAACATTCACAGACGGAAGAAAGAATAAAAACTATCCTATACAAAGACAACCTCGAGTTATCGCACCATTCTGCCCACCAAACACGTGGTAGAAGAGAAAATGTGTCATATTTCTGCTACATTTCATCCCAAGCCTTCACCTTGCCCTGGATGGTACAGAGGACTCCGATCTTCTGACAGAAGGCATAGAAGAGGTTGGCTAAATCCAGGTTTGGAAGCTGGCCGTTGAGGCCTTCCAGTACCAGGTCCAGACTGGTGATGACATCACTGCTGAGCTCGAGGGACAGAGCTGCCTGGATTGAACCACCACGGCCTTGAAGAGGGGACCAATCCATACCTGGATGTACCATTACAGAAGAAAAGTAAACTGAGCAGTTTTTTTATACAGTTTTTTTTTTTACATATCTGCAATGGGGAGAATAATTAAATACTTTTTTGAATAGTATTTGTTGATGTGTTTTGTGACTTGATGTATGCTGGTGATTACCTGTAGTGTTGGTGTGGTGGTAACCCTCCAGCCAGGCCTGCATACCAATCAGATCATGCTCATTGACAAGGAAGATGATGTCTTTGGCCCAGTAAATCTGATCTATTGAGGAACACAGCAGCCATTGAAACAAAAAATGCCACCTCAATGTCATTCAAACGGCCCAGAGGGTTGTGGATTCCACACTCACTCCTGAAGTACTGTGCCAGGCCGAGCAGCAGCCCCACTGCCTGGTTGTTGTTGTCGCCTGGAGAGCAAGGGGCACTCAGCACCAGGGCTTCAGTCCGTGGAGCTCTGGGGGCTCGAAGGATCCCATATACATTTGTGCCTTTAACCATCTGAGAGGAGACAGGATTGAGAAAGATGAAGAGCAGCCACGGAATAAGCATAAAAATACTATAAAAACCAGTTGAGAGCAGAAATGTGAGTGACAAAGTGCCGTTAATACAAACATTTCATAAATCTTCAATCACAAACTCACATATCGTTCTTTGTTTTCATCAGGAAAGGGCAACGTGCGAGAGAACCTCTGGGTAAACACCTCCAGCCCTCGAGCCTGCATGGTCTTCACCAGCCAATCCACTGGCATCCCACTGCAGAAAAACAGCTGGTCACATTAGACTGGAGGAATCAAGCAAATATTATTGGACTTAAAAGTCAAAATAATAGAAACATTTAAAATCGTGTGGAAACACTTAGCATCACACATTCAACAAATTATGTTTACATTTGTTAATTTAAATTCTTAATAAATTAACACAAATGTGCTAATTATAGTCTTAAGTAAGTACACTGAACTCAGCTGTGTAAAATAATTCTCAAATAGCCACAGATTGTTGTTCACAATAACCCATTTCATTTGGCACAGATCAATACAGACCCTCCATGCTCTTGAAAACAAGTCACCATGATCAGATCAGCATTATAAACTGACTTAATCACTCATGTTGCATCTTTCTTATTTGTACCTTTACATTACTTACTCTGCTTTCTTTTTATGAGCTGAAAACTCTCTGGCCGTGGCCAGGGCCCTCTCCCCTGCTGGAAAGCGCTCCTCCACCATGGTAGACCCCATGGCATTCTCTGACATGTATGTCCGCAGAGTGAAAGGCTCAAATGCTAACCCCATGAACCAGGCCACACCAGCCATGTAGCAGACAACACTAAGGTGGAGAGATGGAATAAAAGTGACAAAAATCATTGAAGTTATTAACACAGGGATTTAAAAAAGGCCCTGGTGCATTTCAGATTTCACTTCTGTACATTAGGCTCGATACGACTATTGACTCACCAGATTGGGGCATTAAGGCGGGTTAGCAGATTAATCAAAGCCCGTCTTCTGTTTGGGTCAGACAGCAGTCCCATCTTGTTGTCCGTTGTAACGTACTGGAGCCTGGATACACTGAACCCTGAAGGCAGCAGACGTGCTGTAACTGTAAATACCTATAAACTATACACTTCATATTATACATCAATTAATACTGAGACTGACAGCCGTAAAATTAGACATAATGGGTTTTATCTGTTTCTGTTCGCTGCAAAATATATTTGTGCAGATCATTAAATGGGTTTCCATTCAGCTCGAGTTGTGAAATCACTTTTTGTCACCCATTGTCATCGTACTAACAGCAATGATTAGCTTGCTGCTAGCTAGCTAGCTGTCCGGCGTCGCGAAATGCTAAAGTATTTTACACAGTTGTGCTCAACGAAGGCGATTTTTATGACAGTTGCGTGTTCAGTTTTTTTATATTTCACATAATATGTATGAATGCATACCTCTTTCCGGGGTAAAGCAGGTCACATCCACCTGCAGAGGTGGGGTCTGTTCACTGCAGTGGCGGCTGTTTCAATTTCCTTGTTCTTGTGGGAACACTAAAACGACGGACCGATTTCCGGTCAAGGAAACAAGCTAAAACAAAACAAAACAAAACAGCTGTAAATCGGAATAAAATGAAATGTGATGAAACTTTAAAAAACGCAGCTTTAGTTTTTTTTCTTATTCGTTTTGATTTCAACATTATAATATTTCTCTTTCTCAGCTATTTAAATTGTTAAACCATTCATTTTGTATATTAAAAGCACAATTCGAGTTTTTAAAATGATTAATTACGCATTTTAGATACACAGTTTTAGATTTTAACTCACAGATCCCAAGTCAGAATTTGGTTTCCAATAATTATTTTAAGTTTTATTGCAGTTCGGAAGCAATGCTGATGTACACAAAAATTTACCAGCATCTAAAACATAAATAACTCCACGTCTTTTGTTGTAATTGTTTTTTGTACCTTTTTACGGTTTTACCATTTTGTCTGCATTACAATTAAAGATTATACCTTTAATTACTTTAATACATGATGCAACTACTCACAAGTGAATAACCAAGAAGCAACACACAAATGATGCTGGACTAGCATATTTATTATTAGCTTCACCACATATAAACTGTACAAAAGCAGAATTTCCATGAACACATAAAAAAGATTAATTGCTCCCATCATTCCTCTCCATTAAGTCCAATAACAGGTTCCAGTCTGCAACCATAACCTATCTAGATGTTCAGCTTTTGTCCCTGCTTCACTCTCTGGAGAGCACAGAAACTTCTTGGAGATGTTGTCGAACCACCTCATCCAGCACCTTGCTCACACCTTTACAAGCTGTCATAGCAGCTTCGATCAGAGCCTCTAAGTGGTCCTGATGTAGTCTGGCATCCATCTGTAGCAGAGCGATCTGTCCGCCCCGCGGCAGCAGTGCTAAAGCAAGAGAGCTCACTCCTCCACTTTCCTCTGCATAAGAAAGGTCAGCAAGGGGTGTCTCATCCACAAACCCGACCGTGCAGGCACACACGTAGTCCCGCATGGGGATGCCGGCGTCAATCACCGCCAGAGTGGCAGCATTCACACACACGCTGTAGTTCCCTCCATCTGACTGCAGAATCTGTTTGCAAGACAAGAAAAGATTTGCATGCATTTCAGCACAACAAACAAGTCACAGGATCAGTATTTTGGCCCTGGGTGTTCCCTACACTATCAACACCCAACACATCAAATCCACCTCTTACTGTTCCACAATAACCTTGACATAGATGTCTATTTGAGAGCGTGGGTACAGCTGGGTCATCACAGCAGCTTCAAACGTCTGCTTCAGGTGAAGGCTCATCTCAGTGGACTTGCGGTCTCCATGTGGCCTCCTCTTCCTCTCTGCTGTACTGAACGTGGCCATGCTGTACTGACAGTTGATAACAGCCCGATCGTGACGAGTCCGACTGCGTGAACCTCGAATCTATGGGTGGCATTAACAACATTACCATTAACATTTTATTTCCTTGCTCCTAAGTAAGCAATAATGGGATACACTGTGGGTACACAACTGTGAAAACAAAATGCTGAGAATGTTTATAATGTTTTGTCAAACACATTTAAAAACTCTTTACATAATGCAGTCTAGTACAGCAACATCTCTAAGAATATATAGTTGAATTAACAACCCTCAAAAAACTGCCCATTATAATCTTAGTACGTGCAGAATATGTGGCAGAGCTGCAGCACTGGAATGGATTAACGCGTATAACTGTGGATAATAAAGTGCTCAGGAAGTGTTTATCATGTAATAATAACAACAACGTGATGTTTACGTTAGCTACATCGTCCAGTCCTATTTGGCTGTCGGTTAGACCATCAAACAGTCAGAGAAATGTAAACATTAATTCGGGCCAGTACTGATTCAGAACCTTAATCCAACATGTATTACTGACCAAAACATTTGATGTTTGCATCCTATTTAACCTCTAATTTGAAAGTTTTTCTCTTCTTCAACATGATGGGAAGTGTAGTACGCGTTTAAAACATATCCATATCCCGAAAACAACAGCATTAGCCCGCTATGAAGTCAAATGGTAGTTTTTCCCAGCCTTATTGTGAGCTAACCCGCAGTCCTCCATCCATGATACCTACTTCATGTGGACCGTAAACCACAGCCAGAGCCTTCGTGTTTCCCTGCTCTAAATACGCAGAGCCGTCAGCCTGAGCGAACACACCCATGCGGGCTTGAACCTTCCGCAACTCGGTAGCTTTTCTTCCATCTATTCGGTATCCCTGATCAGACAGCAGCTCCAGGCCCGCCATGTTTCCGCCAACGCAACACCCCACGTGTCCGCTTCTGTACTGCATTACCCATACACTCACTCCCTGAATGAAGTACGGCAAGCCAGGCGACCCAAAACATACCAAGTTTGGGATTGGGAACGCGGTTTTGTTGTTGTTGCCCTTGAAACAAAGCAGTCGTTTCATATTTCGCCATATAGTTATCATTTAGTATAAGCAGTGTTTGTATATAAGACATATATTGTTACTCTGCATAAAGGGGGGAAAAGTTGTATGACTAATCCTTCCTCGTTAGTTGACTGATTCTTAATTAACCTTTAAATTAAAAAAAGAGTAAAAAGAAACACAATTGTGGACTAGAATAACCAATTTTTTCTCGTTTTTCTCATTGTTAATTCTCTTATTTATTCGTCACTCACACCTTTGACACAGTCAATAAGGACATCGCCTGTACATGTTCCAAGCACCTGCTGAAGCCCTACTAACCCAAACAGGATACAAACAGCCATTTAATAACTCTTCTCACTTTGTCAGGAATTTTCTTCTTCACGTGTTGGTATGAAACAGCAGAACTATTCACTGTGACGGGAACATATTTGCAGCGATGAAAGCGGAAAAACTGGCCTTTGCTCTCATTTGCAGAGTGAAAGTAAGTGTTTGTTTTTCTACTGAAATTCCCTGAAAATCTGTCAGGGAAACCTGATTAGTAAACCTCATTAGCATCCTCTACACTGCGACAAAGACATGAAACCCCTCACAGCTGTTCTGGACTTTTGTGTGGTTAAATCAGAAGATACAGTTTGTTAGCAGTCGAACAGAATTGCTCAGTCAGTCAGTCGCACAATGCATGAAGAGTTACACAACTTCAACACTTTTAAAAATAAAATTTATTAGCATCTCTAATGTGTATAAATAAAAACATATATGAAACAATGTATATACGTATGATGTAATGAGTTTAACAATAGGGTTACATGTGATACAAAGGAGCAGTCTTTTAACCAGTGTATTGTGAGGAAAACTGTACCTTGAAATCAAGCTTTCAAATATGCATACCTCTAAGTTGCAAATCTACATTCTTTGATAAGAATGAAACAAAGACATCAGGCGGGAGGGGGGCGGTTTCAAGGAGAATAGGGTGAATATGCAGTTTTGTTTTCCTGTTTCTTAACATTTTAAAACATCTTTGATTTAATACATTATAAATTCTGTACTCTTTTAAGGTTTCACTAACAATGTTGAGGCATAAAGCCACAACACTATTCACACCAACCTCCTCAACTTCACATTACACTCAATAAAAATCCTAAAAAGGATTTCACCTCACTCTTTTCCATTTACTGAATCACATTGTTCCACAGACTCATAACAAAGGGTCTTTATAAGCACACCTGAAATCTAGGGACAATATGACTATAATGTTAGACACAGCAAAAAAAAAAAAAAAACAGTAAGTAACCAAATGACAAAGTTTCAATTTTTTAAACTAAAAGATCCAAAAGGATCAAATAAACAGCCGAATTTGCATTTTACTAATGTAACAAGGCTTGTTAATTTCTGCAATGGTTTGCTGTGCCTCCGTCAGGATACAAAGAAGACGGTGAAAGGATGCTTTCATTGGGGTCTGAGGACTCAGCTCTCTAGTCAAAAAAGCAAAGAAAGTAAAGGACCTCTTTTCTTGTGTTACCAAATGTTTTCTATTTGGTCATGCTTTCAACACTCAATGGGTTCAAATGTCTCACGAAACTGACAGATATGCACATAGGAGGAATGCTACCTCTGAAAGCCGGCCAGAATGGTCAAACAGCCAATGTAATGTGGACTTGTAACAGGCCGTTAAATATGCACCGCTGACGTCCACAGGGGACAGTCTACAACCAATTTAACTGTGTGTCAGACTGCCCTAGACAAGTCATTTACATTATGTAGACTATTATTGGCCATTGTCTCAGTTTTTCCTCATAAAGTGAAAAAAAAATCACATTTTAAAAGGGGTAACAACATCCAAGACTAACTGCTTCAAAGTTAAAAAAAAACAAAAAACGTGAGTAGGTACAAAAAAAAGAAAAAAAAGTGGTGTGTCTGTTTTAATACGCAGGTGTACATGACAGTGAGAGGTTATCGGCACCCAAGGATCATGGCGACCTCATTCGGCTTTATGGAATGAAGGGACTATGTAGTAGATCTGAAAAATGATGGTCTCTGCTCCATCCCAAGTCTTTAGAAGAGTGCAAAGATCCCCATATTTCCCTGATATATCCATGTTCTCGCATCCTAAAACTCTGCAAACTCCTTTGCACATTTTTCCGTTAAAGAAACACGGATTTCCTCCTCCTCGTAGTCGTCGAAGTTGCTCGTGTCCCCTGGGCCTCTGCACTTTGGTATGAAGGGGGCTTCCACCTGCAACAACACCAGCAACAGATCTTTTACCAGGCAGGATTCACATTTACGTCTACACTGCCAATCACAAAAACACAAATGACAGAGGAAAGAAAGGCAATTATTTGTCCGTGGAAGGACAGAGAAATTTCAAGAAACTTCAAACGTGCTGACAGGAATGTACCTCACTGTCAGAAGGCATCTGGAATGATGCTAAAATACACTGAATTCTGACAGCTCAAAGGGGACCGTATGCCTTAAAAGGTGTACTTGTCAGGTGGTCAGTGTGTGAAACTTTCTCCCTCCGCATCGTCTAGACGTTAAGATTGGAGAGTGTGGTTCAACAATTTCTGCAAAAACCGACAATCAGGCCCACTTCATGTGGAGATTCGCCCGTCAACAAAATGCGCAGCAAGTAAACTTCTCCCTCAAGCTTTTCTTTTCATTCACGCGATGACCTGCACTGTTTTTTCTAATGTGCGCTTTAATCCCCATTTTTACAATTATCGTGTCTTCCACCCCTTTGTTTTACAGCAGGCTTTTCATCCCACCTTCAAGCGCTGCCAAGCTGAAGCAGCTATAAACACTTGTGCTTTTAAATGGGGTCTGAAGACACTTTGTAAAAACTAGTTCATCTCAACCACACCCCATTTTGTTTTCGTATGCCTGTAAACATTGACTCGAAGGAGCACCTTTGTTGGTTATGGTTTTTCATACTATATCTATATAGAAATGTTAATTCCCATAACATTTCTATATTCAGGAAAACAACTTGTGAACCTCACTGAAATGCCACTGTGTACCATTTACTGAGCATTCAAGCTCCTGACCCTTTTTTCTCAGGTTCAGCTCAGTCTGTTGTCAATAAATGTCAGTGTGTGCTTCTTCAACGTTGTCAGTCCACCTCCATCAGCTGCGTATTTACTAAACATGTAGTGTGTTTGACTATCAGAGAAAGAACAATAAAGGTGGAAAGATACAGAAATGGACAGCTTTAGCCAGGATCAGAGACGTGTCTATACGTGGGCCTGCTGTAATACATTATTGTATTTTCAAAGTGTTTCATCAGATTAAATCAGTTATTCCTTTATTTGACAAATCAACTAAGAGTTTAACATGCCAAATACAAGCAAACAGCAGACTGATCCAATAAAGGCATGACACCTTGATGAGGTGTTCAGCACCAAGTAAATGCAGAAACAGAACAGAAAGTATTAGAATTTATTTTGTAACAGAGCTGAAATAGATTTGATTTGTTATGCTAGTTATATTAATGAAATTCATGGTGCTCTTAGATTGCTACTGGGCCGTCCCATTTATATCACAGGTGCATATCAGTGGGTGCAGTTAGACTAAAGACCAAAAAATATGGATTGAAGCAGAATATTTCATCAGATTTTGGAAATGATGTCTATCTTTTTTTAATAAGTATTGACCTATGGACTTAACAATGCTCTGGAATTATTGGAAATGTCTGCATTAAGGAAAACTGAGTTCCTGGTGTCTGTGTCAAACCTTGTTAAACATCTCTTCTTTCCTATTACTGTTTCTACATTATGTAAAACCACAGAATTTTGTCATGTGGAAGCAGTGGGGGGGGGGGGGGAGTACATAAATAGAAAACCACAGAAGGGCCAGGTTTATGGGTGTTTTTGATAAGAAAGAGCCAGTCAAAAGAAAAAAAACACATAGTTTAACTGTGTAATAATAAGGTTAAACAGAATCAACAGATCAATGAGATTCAGGCCAGGGCAAATTATCGACTTTGATTAATCGAAGAGCTCCATTATCACTGCCATCCTGCAAAATGGCATGAGGCCCTAACAGCTCACAGCTAACTGTGGCGCTGGGTGATGTCCAAATGAAAGAAAAAAAAATCTGACTAGCCAGACGTGAAATCAATGTTATGATTCAAGCAAAAATATATGTGCAAATAATGACCATCGCATGGGGCCATGAATTAAAGAGAATTGATGAACGGCCCTCTGATAACTTTCTAGAAAACAATCAGTATAAAGTAATACTGTTGGAGCGTCAGAACTGGGAATTTTCCAACTAGCAAAGTAAATCTATTTCAACAAATCAATATCTAATCAACTTTGTTTTTAGAGGGGATACAGTGTTTGATGTCGCTACAAAATGTGTACTGGTGTCTTGCCTTTCTCTCGTAGATGGCGATCCAGTCTGTTGTGGCAAACCATTTGTGGCCCTTGATGTCGTTCACCCCGTTCTTCAGGTTGCCATAACGTTTTGTCAGATCCACTTGGAGCAGGTTTCTCAACAGATCCTTCAAGTCAGAGCTGAAGTGGGAGGGGAATCGCACCTAGAAAGAGGAAGAAAAAACCATTTGAGAATTTCTCGTACGTGTACATGCACACATTTACAATACCTGACTTATTCTCAAACTACAAGCACACATTAAAAGAGGGACTTTTATTTTGTTCACACAGAAATATCCAAAAACACCTGCTTACCTTCCCAGACACGATCTTCTCATAGATTTGGATGGGTTGATCTGCAAAGAATGGAGGGTAGCCAGCTGCCATTTCATAGATGAGGACTCCGAGGGCCCACCAGTCCACAGCTTTGTTATAGCCCTAAATGGATTCAAGAAAGACACTGCTATAACTGAGAGGACATAAAAACAAAACATCTACTACTCACAGAGAGCAAACTTCATACTTGAACTTGATCGGCATATTTACGTCGTGACTAGCTAGATCAAATTAAAACACAGAGCAAGGAAAAATCACTCGTTAATAAAATGCTTATCATCAGTAATTTTACTGTGATGCACTGTAACAACACAAACTAGCAAATTATATTTCTGAATCTATTAATAAGACCCATGTACTAAAATGAAAAATCCACCGTCCACAGTCTGAGATACAATACATTTATGATACACAAGTCTGTTGTGTTTTTCCTCAACTTGACATGTCTACTTTACTTGTGAGTACATGTATTTTCATATTTATCCTGCTGCAGGTTTTACTTACCAGCAGAGAGAGCTGTTGGCATAGTATAGAGTGAGTTTTTCTAACTGATAAAAATTAAGATAACAAAAAAACAAAAGGTGTGTCCTTTTGCTGCATTACATTTATGGTCTGTTGAGGCAACTGACCATGCAAGCAACTGGCAGTTCCTCTTAGAGAGTGGATTTTGTCCTGTATGATTGTTTCATCAGGCATAGTATCAAGTCTAGAAAAAAGCCTGACTTTTAATGAAGACACCTAAGATCTTTTTTAAAACTCCTTTGTGACTGTGCTGGAAAACCTCAACATCACTAAATATGGTCCATGTTTCAGTTGCAGTTAACTAGCACAGGACCAACAATCTGGTGCAAAGCAAAAAAAAAAAAAAATGAAAGAAACAGAAAGGTGTCTACAAAGAACAGTAAATGAACACTGTAATGTTCCTGCAATCAAAATATCTGTTCAGGCATTAAAAAATAGGAGCTCCATACTTTGCTGAGAATGATTTCTGGCGCCAGGTACTCCGGTGTCCCACACAACGTCCAAGTCCTGCCTTTTACCCGCTTGGCAAATCCAAAGTCCGTCACCTAAAAGTCATGAGCACATACATGCCATACATGGGCTTTGGACTTACAACACAGAGCAGCATTACGTATTCATGTGTTGCTTTGAGGCTCACCTGAATGTAGCCGTGGTGGTCAATGAGAAGGTTCTCGGGTTTCAGATCTCTGTATATGAGATCTAGCGAATGGAGGTACTCAAATGTCAGCACTATCTGGGCGGCATAAAACCGTGCGTGTGGTTCACTATGGAGGAGGAGGAGGAAAGAAATGTGTCAATCCCAAGAACTAATCAATGTGTAAGACACAGTAGAAATGACACGATGACGTTATAGCACTCACCTGAACCTTCCGATTCTTCTTAGGTGTGAGAACATCTCCCCTCCTGGAACATACTCCATCACCATGTACAAATTGGAGTTGTCCTAAAAGTAAGAAGCAACTTCAACCACGCTCCAAGGGGAATAAGGGAATTTCAGACACCAAATTAAATTAAAAAAAAAAAAAAAAGTCGTACCTTAAATGCATACTCAAGTTTGACGAGAAAGGGGAAGCTCACAGCTTGTAATATCCGCTTCTCATTTAGCGTGTGTTCTATTTGCTTGAGTTTCACCACCTGACAGATAAAAGCAGATAAGATGACCTTGTCGGGCAAATCTCACTGACTGTAGCAACTGAGAGAGCAGACACACGAAACGAAGATTTTAGTGATTTATTTATTTACTTAATTACTTTACTTGTATCCCTTGGTACCAAAAGCAACACTGTTCAACGTCATTTTCTTAGGGAGATAAAAGGGTATTTTTAATTATGTGTTACTGCACATTTACTCCCCATGTCAACAAACATTGTTTATTTTAAAATGTTCCATGAGGCTCGATGTATGCTTGCACTGACCTTCTGCTTGTCCAGTATTTTCATGGCAAAGTATTGCTCTGTTCCTTTGTGTTTCACCAGCATGACTCTCCCAAATGAGCCGGTACCCAAGGTCTTTAATCTCTCAAAGTCATCTAGGCACGTTGTGCTCTGTGAAAACAACAACCTGTTAACCTATTCTGTAGACGTAGCTACCAATAATATCAAGTTGTTTTTTTTCATTCCTACCTGTGGTGGGCATTCCCATTTCCGTAAGAAATCTTCTTTGGCTTTGGCTAGAAACTCTTTCACTAAATAAATTAAAAAAAAAAAGAAACAAAAACAGACCTAGTCAGCATACAGCTCCTGTCAAGTGATACAAACTGGATTATGGACATAAAAACACAATTGGGTTTTAGATTTAACGGGCAAAAAAACAAACGTTATAGTACTAAAGGGAAAGGAAGAAATGTGGGGAGTGTAAATCAACAGAGAAGAATATGGGCAAAGTCAACTCTCATCTGGATATAAATCAAATGGGATACTAAAAATATCACATACTTTGTTCTAGAGAACAAAGCACACAAACACATGACAACAACATCCAAGACAGGCGGACTAGTGATGCATGCCAAGACACTCAGTATATTTCTGTTATTTAGAAGCATTATTCAAACAGGAGGGGAAACACAACACTGAGAATTACAGGAGAGGTTTTTCTGAGCATCTTGTGCATCACTTAAGACAGTTTGGGGAAAGGCTATTAAAAACAGCGTAAAAATGGTAAGCAAAGACAAACCAATGTATGGGAAATCCAGATTGAGAGAGTGTGGATAACAAAAACACACACTTATTATCAAAGCACACAATAAAAAGCAAGCAAATCTAGCAAGTTGTCACAATGAGACCAATGCCGTTCTGCCATTCTGGTCATCTTTTGGAGGAATGAGCATACCAAAAGTCTCTATTGATCACCAAGGTTTTGCAGGAACAATCACCCACATGGATGGTGAAGAGAAGACAGAGAGAAATATAGAGTTCATGTACATAACAACAAGTATAACACATCAACAAACATGAAGCATATGTAGTGAATAAAAGCAACTGGAATGAAAACAAAGCTGACATTCATCTGAGGAATTTAAACAGAGACAGAGTGTCTACTGTGACATTCGAAGAACAGGTGTACCAAAATGCCATGTAGCAGAAATTCAGTCGTGCATATTAGGTCAGATTGACGAGATAATAAAACGTACTGGAGAAGAAAACCTTCAAAATAAAATTACAGCTATATAACAGCTGTATAATAAAAATACAGCTGAAACAATTAGCAGTACAGCTGAAACAATTAGCAGTAGAGAGGAAAAACAATATGTGACTACTCTGATAATCAATATTTTGATAGTCCATAGGAAAGTAAAACTGCCACTCATTTCCTAGTTTCAGCTTCTCAGTTGTAAAGATTTGCTGTTTTTCTTGGTTTTTTATAGAATGCAACTAAAAATTGTTTTCGTTGTTGATCAACCGGGCATATATTTTCCGAGTTAATTGTTTGTGTCTGTACAAAGTCAGAAAGTTGTAAACAAACAAACAAACAACAAAAAACTCACCATTACAATTTTCAGGAGCCCAAAATGTACAACCAACCAATATATATTGTAAAATTCAGCACATATTCAAATTTTTTCTTTGACAGTGAATTAACTATTCAGTAATTCTTGATTAATTTTCTGATGACCAATTAATCATTAGCTGCAGTCCTTAAACACCATAAAATGCCCCATCTGAACAGAAATTTTGAAGCGTTAAAGAATCTGGTCTTTTTGAGCGCAGTAACGCCTCACCGACATTTCGCACCTGGAGGTACAAATCAAATGATCCCAAGCCAGCGCATTTGGCCAAGCTTATTGACAGCAAAGCCAAAATCAAACATAACACGCTTCAGTTATGTCGGTCTGTCCTATTACGCTACAGAGTGTAACACAATACACGGGCACAGTGAAATAAAACAGGTGTCATGGTGGCAGCTGTTTAATCTCACTGTGAGTGTGACTGCGTTGGTCCCCTCCCAACTGTTCCAGCTCATGGCAGCTATATACAATAAACACAGTTACTCTAGTTTATATACAGCACTGTAGGTAACCAGGTCGCCTCGTCAGAGTGGCTACACTCCAGGTAAATCTGCAGCTCAGGGCACAGTGTCAGCTTAAACAGGTTTAACAGTTAGCCACGCCGCAGGATCTAGGGATCATTGTTACACTCAAAAGAAATGCTTGGCAGTATGGGAACTATTGCTGATCTGATCATCTCTGTCTAGGTGTCTGTGGTTGGCAAGGCTCACTGTGTCGGCCTGGTCTCCCTCAGCAGGGCAATAAATCTAAAAGGAACGCATTCACTGCATCATAAAGTGACACCACGGTCAACAAAGTTTGCATGAAACTGAACGAACTGAATGCCCTGCATGTTTTGAAGATTATAAAAATGCATGAAAGTAGTCGACAATTTTAGTGCAGAACTGCCTTGATTTTGAGCCATTAAATCCAATTAATTCTGCAAGGCACAATAAACACCTACAGTTTTTATGTTTACAACCAGACATAGGGAAACATTTGTGATTTATCACATGCGATGCCCAATGTTGACAAGCTGCACACATCAAAGTAGACAAGTGCAAAGTAACACTTGCCTAGGCCTAGTTACGTCAAACCTTTCAAAGCTTGTAATACCCCTTATCCTCTGACGAAGGTCTGATGACAAGCTGCTCCAGTCAATGACGAGCTGAGTGTGAGAAGTGAGCCTTGATGCACCTTTACCACAGCAAGATTAGAAAAGGTGCTCTAAATAAACACAGGGGACAGGAACTCAAGCGTGTTTGTGCATATGTCGCAAAGACAGTAGTAGGTCCCAGTTTTATGAATGGAAAGAGGGCATTTGTCATTTCTTCACCATATTTGGTCACAGCGTTGTACAGAGGGAAAGCTTTGTTTATTTAGCCAAGAATGAAATGTGGCAGTAAAGCCCTGGGCAGAAACAGCCCCACACTGCCTTCGAGTAACGTTTATAGCCTTTTTATAACGATCACTCATGGGTTTGTGGTTTATTGCTGCAAATTTAAGATCGTCAGTGCAAAGTTTCTGTCTGATGCAGCTAGCTGTGCTGACTGAGACTGCAGCTAAAGATACAGTAAGAAACGCATCCTGACTGTTATTCACCCAAGTTAAGGATGACACCACGGAGGAGAGGATGAGGTGATGCTAGCCTGAAGATTTTTTGCCATTATCTCGGGCTTTAGATGGGAATCGACTATACGCCAAGGCTGACTCTGTGTGTATGTGTGTGTGTGTACAGGCCTGAACAGCTACCACCATCAAGAGGCACTGAAATTACAGGGGCCTTCAGAGGGCTAATCCCCCCTTCCTCTCACAGCTAAAGTTAGCAGGCTAGCTGGCCATCAAGTCTGATTCTCCTTGTGCTCCAGCTGGCATGCAAACAGCCCAATAACGTGTGAAATCAATACGGGTGGAATTTATCGATAAACGACGTTTTGAGGTCTCTCCAACAAGCTTTACAGGCTGTTAACACTGTCAGTGGTCCCTCTTCCCCACCCCCTTGCACGTAAGAACTCCACAACATCCACGGGGTCTTCCTGCTACCAGCTAACTTAGCTAGGCCTTTTATTAATTATATGTACAAAACGACACAAACAATTCCCTGCATGATCGTTTATCGTCGGCTCAAGGACGATAACTGTGGGATAACTGTGCGGCGGATAACGGACGGCCCTTCCTTGGTTTTACTGTAACGTTAGCTGCCACTTCGGACAGTTCATGTGTTATAACAGACTAGCTATCTACGTCGACGAGGCTCGATAAGTGTCAAACGCCCCGATACAACATAAAACACGGCTGAGGCCAAACAACAGCCCATACTCACCGCTCTCTAGCTCGTTGCCCTTCTTGGCGGTGGCAGCGTTCCCCATGGTGTGGAAGACACAGTGGTCGCTCCGACTGAGAAGAGATGGCGGTGGCTAACTAACCTTCCTGCAGCTGATATTCCAGAGCTCCTCAAATTAAGTAAAACTCAAGTCGATATGAACATGAAGTCGGTTCAAACGCACGGAAATGAAGTGCAGTATCCCTTCCAGCGGGACCCTTCACTCTCCCCCTATCTCTCCCTCTCCTTCTTCCCTGTCAAAGATTTCCGCTCCGGCTAGTTGAGTAACGTCTGTATGGTTGACATGAAGCTAGCGGTCACTTCTGTTTCGGACTGGGCTGCTCTCTCTCCCCCCCCAACCCTCAATACTCATCTGCATTCAGGCATGGGTAGGATTTGGATTGGCCAGAGATGTCTGTGTGAAGATACCAAACTTGACTTGCTTCCGCGTTTTTGAGGCATCCCGATCGCTTTCGCAGATAAAGGATGACATTTGAATACTCGTTTTGCTGACTTTACTAGAGGCTAAATATAACTTTCGCAGGCTTCATTGTTTGGTTCGTACTTTGTTGCTAATCCGGTTGTTAATAACTGCACCTTCAGGCGTGGTTAAAGCGCAGACACATAGATTTGTCATTATAAACTAACATTTTGGTGTTTTAGCAGCTACAATGATTTTTTAAAACTGAAATAGTTACTGAATATGAATATGCTCCCATTTTTCATGAGTTTAAATAACAGATCTAATACTTTTTTATGCATACAAACCGTGCGTCTCTCACATTTTGTTAACTAATTTGTTTACATCCGTGTTAGAGGACAAGATAATCCACCTGACAGGTTGGGCATATGTTGTATATGTTTAATTCAACAATACTAATATTGCTTAGGTGTGCTGTGGCCTGGTCACAGTAAAAACTCACCCAGAAATGTGCAGTTTTGTCACACAAAGTCACAGATGTTGAAGGTTTTGAGAAAGTCTGCAGGCAAGACCACAGAACAAAATTCTGGACCCTGTGCATTCTTCAGGGGCCCCTACCTGCATAAGTAATAGTAATAATACTGCAAGGTAAAAACACTCCCTCACAACAAAAATAATATCCTACAATAATGTTAGTAAGGCACAGTATTAGTATTACATTATGTGGACATGTGTATTGGGACACACCTCTGTCATTGGATTCTGGTGTGACGTGGGGCTGGTTTCAGGGGTTGGGCTCAGCCCCTTACCTTGCTGCAGCATTGTCCAAAATTGACATGTGCTTCCAACTTTGTGGAAACAGTTTGGGGAAGGTCCTTTTCTATTCCAGCATGACTGTGCCCCAGTGCAAAAAGCAAAGTCCTTAAAGACATGGTTGGATGAGTTTGGTGTGGCTCGCACAGAGCCCTGACCTCAACCTCATCCAACACCTTTGGGATGAACTGGAATGGAAACTGTGAGCCAGGCCTATTGGTCCAACATCAGTGCCTGACCTCACAAATACTCTACTGCATGAGTGGGCAAAGGATCCCAGAGAAACAATCCAAAATCTTGTGGAATCTTGTGGAATAAGATTTGGAAGCTGTTACAGCTGCAAAGCTGTCTGTGTATTTAGAATGCTGTTGGTGTGACGGTTAGATGTCCCAATACTTTTGTCCACATAGCATATCAGCAAACGTTATGTTAATATCAGTTAATGGTACAATCTAATGGAACCAAGTAGCTTGCCAAGGACGCCCTCATTGGAAATGCAACACACTATTAAAGTAAACATATAGAGTCCAGTAAAGTAACACATGATATTGAAATACTATTATTGATGCTTCAGCAGGTAAGCAACATGTTTGTTACAGATGGTGAAGATAGAGCACATTTTAACATTCTGCTGAAGAGTTTAACATAGCACAGTATCATATTTTACGAACTGATCATGTATTTTGTTTGTAAAATGTGTCCACTAGCCTAAAATAGTTAAAATCAGATTTCTCAGTACACATACAACATTTATGTTTGTGTGCATGAATAGATCAAATTATTACACCGATTGACCAGTTTAGTTTATCTTTCTTGTGTATATAATTTCTTGCACATATTTTCTATTTCTATGCTTGTCAACCACTTTGTATTGTTTTGATAAATGTCTGTGATTATTACAAAATTACAAGTTCAAAATCACTACTGCTTGCATAAGTAACAATAAATTTCCAGTAACAGGCATAATTTAACAAAAGGAGTCAATCTGCCTACTGAGTACTTTTGATATGCTTTTTGATGATAAAATTTATGTATGTTACATCTCTGTTGACAACCTCTGACTGTTTAAAGCCTGAATGGTTGGATGTCCCATCAGCCTGTGCCATGAAGAGCATGTTTAGAAATGCTAGGGTAACCAGGGATAAGCCTTAATGTTCACAGTAATGAACAGGGTAATGTAGAGTGTAGGTTGCTATAGTAGTTGTGGTCAGGATGGCAGAACTCCCAGCCTTATGCAGATACCACAGGTCTAATTATCATCAACATGTGGGATGGGAGGTTCCCTTCTTCACTGACACACTCAGCCAGCTGTCATGTTTTGATAAGATGCCTCAGGACTGGTGTTTCCTCTTTGAATGCAGCCTTACTGCATAGCCTGATCTCCTCATGACACTGTTTCACAGATAGGCTTATTTATGGATTTTCCCTTTGAAATATGATAAATCACAAGTGTTAGACACACTTCACAGTATTTTTTTTTTTTTAGCAAGCAAATAACCAAGCAGCAAAAGCGTAATGGTATTCAATTTGCAATGTCATAAAAGCAGACAATACACATATTTGTAAAAGTCAAACTAGAAAATTACTTGTATTTTTAAAACAACTTAAATGACTGATTAAATAGGTTTAGATTAATTTACTTTTGATTAATTAATTTACTGATAACTAGGCATTCCAGTTCTATTTTTTTATGTGTTTAATCTAAAATTTTGACCCACAAAATTTAAGATGTTCTTTAACCATACCTTCTCAACAACTAAATATGCACTTTTTATTCAGAAATTCCCCAACTACTTTCAGTTTGTCATCCATGCTTATTAACATCTTCAGGACATTTAAACAAAGTTCAAGCCAATGTACATGTGTGTAATTCATCCATTCAGAATAGGAAATTTGTGCCATTTACCACTGAAGCTGCCAGTTAACGAAGCTCTTTTCTTATCAGATAAGACAGATAAAGATTAGTGTGACATAAACAGTGGTGGAAGTACTGTGCTGTACAAACTTGAGGTACTTAAGGCACAGTACTTCATTGCTTTGCATACTCTTGTACTGCACTACATTGCTGTGACAGCTAGAGTTAACTTTCAGATTCAGATGCATATAACATCTAATCATCTTATAACATGCACTACATTGTTACAGATTACATTTAAGATTTAAGTTCTTGCACTTTTGATGAGCACATTTTACTGATACTGATAATATTTTCTCCACCACTAAATATAACATGTTGAAGCAAAACACAACTGTTTTCTCTCCTCTGATTGCAAAGCGTTAACTTGTGTTAAAATTCTGCTTTACTACACAAGAGGGCAGCAGATCTCTGTTACATAATCTGTGACAAAAATCCTTTTCCAGTTCTGTGGGCAGTGATGTTTTCGCCTTGACTGCAGTCACAGGGACTTGATTTGATTTGTTGATTTGAGTCCATGGTGGTCAGTTATCCATAATTTGATTGCTTTTGGCTGATTCAGGTCTGCTGGGTGAAGTTTTAGATGCACAAACACTCCTTTCTCTTTTACTTTTTGTGACAAACATGATAGAACAGTGTGTCCGGTAAAAACTGTGGTGTGTTTGATGGTTAAAATAGAGAAGTACTTTGTGCTTCCAAAGCTGTCCAAGAATTTTTCTCTCGTCAAACGAAGTTTAGTTTTTCATGTTGTTTTTCACCGAGAATGTGTTCTATCCTGTGAAGGCATGTTTTGTTTATTGAATGTGACGCTCATCTGTTTTCACTATTTCATCTCCTTTTTTCTCCTTTCTCTCTTTCTATTTTCTTCTCAAGAAACAGCATGTCATGTTCATCCCAGCTGACCAGCTGTTGTCCATATTGGCTTTCTCATGTTCCTTGCAAGCAGGCTCGGCTGCGCTTCAAAGGGAATGATTTATGCCCTTAAATGAATGAATGAAAAGCCATATCTTTCCTGTTTTCAGATTTGGTCTGTTTAGAGCTGTAACTATTGACTGCACTGAATTACTTCAACTTGACAGATTCATCTAGTCTGAACAACACAAATGATAATTATTATGATATTTCTTCACTGGGGCATCTATGTTGTGGTTTACTTGTTTACAGAAATGGTCCTTATAACTTTAACACTATTTTAAGCCTTTATTTGCCCAAGCAATTGAAATATTGGGTAGAGTGGCTGCATTTCAGACACACCCTGCTACACATTCACACAGGAGCTGCCTCATACAACCACAGATTTCCTCTGTTGGCTACCGACCAACTCCACTCCAGTGGTTGAGGCTTGAGTGCCTTCCTCCGCAGCACATCAACTGAATTTATAGGTGGGGTGTGTGATATTTGCAGCTCTCTCCAGCTTTTGGTTGTCACTGGATCCCTAAATTTCCTTCCTTTTGCTGGGATTTAAACCAACAACATTGCTATGGACAGCTTGCTTAGATAACCTTAAGATTACCTGGATCTATCCATCTATCTATCTGTCTATATACATACTTATATATATGTGTGTGTGTGTGTGTATTCACACCGCTTCACTTTTTCCAGATTTTGTTAAATTAAATTTCTCCCTCAAAATTCTACACAAAATACCTCATAATGACAAAGTGAAAGAAGTTTGCTTGAATATTTTGCAAATCTATTAAAAATGAAAAAACAAAAAAGGTAACTTATTCACACCCTTTGCCATGATACTCAGAGTTGAGCTCAGGTGCATCCTGTTTCCATTGATTATCCTTCAGAGGTTTCTACAGCTTGAGTTGAGTCCACCTGTGGTAAATTCAGTTGATTGGGCATCATGTGGAAAGGCACACACGTGTCTATATAAGCCCTCACAGTTGGCAGCGCGCATCAGAGCACAAACCAAGCCATGAAGTCAAAGGAATAGTCTGTAGATCTCTGAGACAGGATTGTGTTGAGGCACAGATCTGGGGAAGGGTAGAAAAGATTTCTGCTGCATTAAAGGTCCCAAAGAGAACAGTGGCCTCCTTAATAAGATAAGATAAGATGAACATTATTGATTCCATGGTGGGAAAATTCACTTCAGCTCACAAGAACAGAAAAAGAGTGCAAAAAGCAAAAAGTTTGCAAAAACAGTTACAAAAAAACTACAGAGATAATAAATTAACAATTTACAAGTACGGCAAATGCAGTACAATATACAGCTATACAAGTTCTCATAAAGGAGGAAAAGAGAACTAGACCATTAAATTATACAGTCTAAAAGCAGTGGGAATGAAGGACCTGCTGTAGCTCCTTCCTACACTGAGGGCAGTCTGCTACTGAAGGAGCTGCTCAGAGCCTCCACTGTCCGATGCAGAGGGTGATAGGTGTTGTTCATGGTGGATGTCAGCTTGGCTAACATCCTACTCTCACCCACTTCCTCCATGGAGCTCAGTGGGCAGCCCAGGACAGAGCTGGCCCTCCTGACCAGCTTTAGTCTTTAATCCTTAATTGGAAGAAGTTTGGAACCACCAGGACTCTTCCTAGAGCTGGCCGCCCAACTAAACTTAGTGATCGGGGTAGAAGGGTGTTAGTCAGGGAGGTGACTAACCCTAACCTTAACCCTAACCCTAACCCTCTGAAAGACTCCCAGACCACGGGAAACAAAATTCCCTTGTCTGATGAAACAAAGATTGAACTCTTTGGCATGAATGACAAGCGTCATGTCTGGAGGAAACCAGCCACTGCTCATCACCTGGCCAATACCATTCTTACTGTGAAGCATGGTGGTGGTAGCATCATGTTGTGGGGATGTTTTGTGGCCGCAGGAACTGGGAGATTAGTAAGGGTCGAGGGAAAGATAACTGCAGCAATGTACAGAGACATCCTTGCTGACAACCTGCTCCAGAGTTTGTCTGGACCTCAGACTGGGGCGGAGGTTTATCTTCCAACAGGACAATGACCCTAAGCATACAGCCAACATCACAAAGGAGTGGCTTTGTGACCACTCTGTGAATGTCCTTGAGTGGCCCAGCCAGACCCCAGACTTGAACCCTATTTTACCAACGCTCCCCATCCAACATGATGGAGCTTGAGAGGTTCTGCATTGAAGAATGGGAGAAACTGCCCAAAAATAAGTGTGCCAAGCTTATAGGATTATACTGAAAAAGACTTGAGGCTGTAATTGCTGCCAATTAAAGGGGCTTCAACAAAGTATTGATCACAAGGTGTGAATACTTACTGTTATATATTTTTTTTTAATTGTTACTAAATTTGCAAAAAAAAAAAATTCAAGTAAACTTGTTTCACTTTGTCACTATGGGGTATTTTGTGTAGAATTTTAAGGGAAAAAATGAATTTAATCCATTTTGGAATGAGACTGTAACATAACAAAATGTGCAAAAAGCAAAGCGGTGTGAATACTTTCTGAATATATATATATATATATATATATATATATATATATATATATATATATATATATATATATATATATATATATATATATATATATATATATATATATACAATTATTCACCTCATTCTGCAGGTTACATAACTAAACATGATTTATTGCAGATTGGCTGCTTATAAAATGAAAGCATATTATGTCTAAATGTGTTAAAATTAGAGCTGTTTCAAGGTTGTGAGCTTGTTACAGAAAGAAATAAAGAAAGGGTTACAGGTTGCAGACAGACAGAGATGATCTGATTATCTCTGTCTTTTCAGTCACCAGCTCCTATTAGGATGTTCCATGTGGTTCCAGGACATTACCCATTTCCTCCTCTGTATATCAAAGCCTCTAGGTCCCCCTCCCTCCCTCAGTCTAATTCATTCCAGATGAGCACAATGGGACATTTGATTTAGTGTGCAAAGACACATGTATACAGCTGTGTCAGCCTGCCTCAAACAGCTGGCGTAGAGCTTCGGTACAACTTTTAATCATGCATTTGTTTATGCAATTACAATAAAAAAAAACAGCACTGGGGACTGTTCTGTATTGTCCTCAGCTGCAGACCAATCAGATATTTCAGTATGATGTAGATCCTGTCTTTGTTGTAGCTCACACTGCTAGGAAATGCTCATGGTTTAATGATATGCAGGTGATACAAATCATGTGCAAACTGCAGAAGGTCTTCCAAGTGTGTGTCAACACACATGACAGCTCTCCCAGTGAATATATTTCTGTTGAATATGTACTTTGGATCTCAGACAAGAGGCTTGAATGGCCTGCTGCAAAGGCATAAAGTCTGATTTTGCAAAGGCATAAAGTCTGATTTTGTAACTTACACAGAGTTACGTTTTATTTCGGCTTCAATAAGATGTTCAGATCTTGAGACAGGAATGGAATACACCTAAACTTTTAGGAATCAACTGATGGTTTTTAGGGTTGATACCAATGTGGTAATCATGGTGACCGATAACTATTATTTGGAAAGGATATACATTTGCAATAAAAATAAAAATTCTAAGGTCAAATTCAGAATAATGCAGTAACTAAGAATTTTACTCAAGTGCTACACATACTAACACTTGTATTTTACTTTAATATTTAATTTAACTTTAGGTACATTTATGAGGCAGTATTGTACTTTTTACTCCATTACATTTATGACTATAAATGATAACTAAAGCTGCTAATTACACTGCATTCCAAATTATTATGTAAATTGTATTTAAGTGTCATAAAGATAATTTTTTTTGTTTTTCAATTAAACTCATGGATGGTTTTGTGTCTCAGAGCTCTTTGGATCACTGAAATCAATCACAGACACCTGTGATAATTAGTTTGCCAGGTGAGCCCAATTAAAGGAAAAACTACTGAAGAAGGACATTCCACATTATTAAGCAGACCAACATTTTCAATCAATATGGGAAAGAAAAAGGATCTGTCTGCTGCTGAAAAGTGTGAAATAGTTGAATGACTTGGACAAGGTGTGAAAACCTTAGATATTTCACAAAAACGTAAGATTTGTGGCTGATTCAGAGCACACACGGGTTCATGCAGATAAAGGCACAATGAGGAAGGTTTCTGCCAGACAAAGACATCAGATTAACAGAGCAGCTGTTAAAATGCCATTACAAAGCAGCAAACAGATATTTGAAGCTGCTGGTGCCTCTGGAGTCCTGCGAACATCATGGATCCTCCAGAGGCTTGCGGTTATGCATAAATCTTCTATTCGAACAATGCTCACAAGCAGCTGCAGTTGGCCCAGAAATACATGAAGACTAATTTCAAAACAGTCTTGTTCACTGATGAGTGCCGTGCAACCCTGGATGGAGTAGTGGATGGTCCAACAAGGCTGCAACGTCAGCAAGGAGGTGGCAGAGTCATGTTTTGAGCCGGAATCATGGGGAGAGAGCTGGTCGGTCCCTGAAGGTGTGAAAATGAAAAGTATGCAGAGTTTCTGACTGACCACTTCCAGAAGAACCGTGCTTTCTGTAACAAAATCACCTTCATGCATGACGATGCACCAGCTCGTGCTGCAAGGAATACCTCTGCATCATTGGCTGTTATGGACTAAAAAGGAGAGAAACTCATGGTGTGGCCCCCATTCTCCCCTAACCTCAACCCTATTGAGAACCTTTGGAGCATCCTCAAGCAAAATATTTATGAGGGTAGGAGGCAGTTAACATCCAAACAGCAGCTCTGGGAGGTTATTCTGACATCCTGCAAAGAAATTCAAGCAGAAACTCACAAGTTCAATGGATGCAAGAATTGTGAAGCTGCTATCAAATAAAGGGTCCTATGTTAAAATGTAACTTGACCTGTTAAGATGTTTTTGATTGAAATAACTTTTGATTTCAGTAAATATGACCTCCTAATGCTGCAAATTCAACAAATGATCATTTTCAGTTTTTTACAATCTATAAAATGTTTTCAAACTCTGTTGTCTGCAATAATTTGGAACAGTGTGTTTTAAGTTTTTTATTTTCAAAAAGAATACTGTTATCATTGGGAGGTTTGTCCAATAACATTCAATTTATACTCTAACAGTTAATGACTTGAAAATTATGCTGACTATCATTTGCATCGACTATTTAGAACAACCATAGAAAAATATCATTTGCATAATTATTATTATAATAAACGCGGTGTACATAGCAGATTCAGATTATTAATAGAAATTATAAATACTATTGCAATCTTCTGCTATTACAAGCAATTTTTTAAAAAAAATATTGGTTACTGAACAAGAAAAGAAAAACAAATAGAAGAAAAATCAGAATCAGAAAGAACAATCAGAAAAAGGCTGAATATCTGATATCTGTCTATCCCAGTTATCCTCATGTACTGATGCTTGTGTTCACGGCTTGGTGCCCTCTTCCTGTGTTAGCACCAAGTGGGGTGATGTCTGGGCATCTAGAGGTATCATATACAGTACATCTGTCTGGGAATGTTGATCTGAAAACCAGAAGGGTTTGTCTCTATTCAGTCTCTATTCACAGTACCAAGTCTCCTATGCGGTTTTGTGCGTGGAATATAGTTTTTTGTCCTTTGGTAAGTGCAGCGGTGCAGTACAACATAAATGCCTGTAATTTCACGACCACAAGATAATGTATTCTTACCAACAGAGGATGGTCTCAAAGTGCTCAGACAGTTGCACAGGCAGCTAATTTGGGTTAGATGCACAATATCCCTTTGAAGTTGTGCTTTAGTTCTAGTATTCAGAGCCACCCCACCACCACCACCAACCCCCCCACCTACACACCCTAGAAAACAGCACATAACAGCTTCTCTGTGGAGCAGTGTTTCATTTGCTGAGGGGAAGGTAATGTTGCATTTGATTAAGTGGAGGGTTGATTCATTAACAAAACAGGGCATGCATGAGGAAGTCGAAGTGCAAAGTACAGCGAGAAAGGTCCAGGTCACCTTGCCAGCCTGCTGAAGTAATACTTGTATATTCCGTTTCAGACTGAACCATGTGGTTTTTTTTTATTTGATTGTTTGTCTGTTTTTTTTCTGTTGTTCTCCAGTTTTTATTCATAGATAAGGTGATTCATGCTTAGTGTGAGGGGTGAAAAACATTGGCCAAAGCATTGCAGAGACAGAGAAACACAGTCAGTGTCTTTTCCACTGCAGCGTTTCAGAGATGGCAGAGATTATGGGAGGATAACACTGCACAACATGGCCGCCCGAAACCAGATCAAAGCAAAGACAATCAAAGCCAGAGTGAAAGCTACAGCAGTAAGCTCTTTTAAATGTCTGCCTCCCCCCGCCCCAACTGAACAAGAGTGTTACCCGCAACTGTTTCCATCCCCAATCTTTCCACTTCTGGGGGCTGACTTAAGCCCCTTTTGCATGGATACTGGACAGTGAGTGGGCCGGACATAAATCCTTCAAAGCGATGTAAACGGTGCAGTAAATGACCTATGATAATATTAAACTTGAGCCGTCGTGCTGTAAAGACTATGTTACGCCAAAACTGATAAGACATGACACTGGTCGTAATCATTTATAGCGGTAGGTTTATACTGTGTAAGATCGTCATGACAAATGACTTGTCATGACTCACGTATGGTTTTACATGAAAGGGTGTAACCGCAGGGCTTGCACACTGCGTGGTCACAGCAGAGTCTAAGGTTGTGATCCACATTTTCGCATAGGTTTTAACACAGCCCAGAGAAATCCAGTGACAACTCACCATACATCTCAGCAGTCAAGCCTCCTTGACTTTCCAACCTCTGACCTTTGACCACCTTGACTTGTGCCCATATGTTTTTAGATTGATGAATGCTTTTTTTCTACCTCCCAGACAGCTACTGGTTTCAGTTCATTTCAGTATGGTTTGAAAATCAACATCAGAGACTTGTTTGAAAAGAGTAATCCATCATAATGGACACTTAGTGATCATTATTCTCAGTCAAGGTTATGTTGATGGTTGCACGGTAATGCACTTGAAAGGCTCTGATTGTTTTAAAATGTTTTCAAGTGCTGATGGGAAGCTGCAAGATTGGCTTGGCCCTCAGCTGCTGAACAGCAAATGCTTTAATGCACGAAGCCACTGAATTTTTGTTTTCATCAAGTGATGTGAATAAAGATTGTGTTAAATGTTTGATTTTGAATATTTAGGAATAACATCCACCACTGCAGCTTGTAGCTGTTTTTAGTTCTAGTTTAAAGCAATGTAATAATACGGGATGTAGGAAAATTTGAGCATGTAGTAGGCTAATAATGCCAATACTGCAGTCTTACAGCTAATTTGGGACAAAAACAGAGCGAAAATGTTAACACTGAGGTCAAATTCAGAATCTCCAGAAAACTCCAGCTGGATTCCCATGATGCTGTGTAATGCTTCTTGGCTGTTTGCCGGTATGTCCTGTCAAAATGGTTCTTACCATTGATAGGCTTTGATAGGTCACAAAATGTAGAGACAGCAAAAAATAAAAACAAATAAAAAAACAGCAACTAAGCTGCACTTTGTTAATCTCCTCAGTGAGAGGGTTCAGTGCAATGTGGTTTGGGCGACAGCTGTGGACGGGGATCCCGGCGACCCAAATCCCGGACAAAAACTCTGGCTATGGGGACATGGAATGTCACTTCACTGGCGGGGAAAGAGCCTGAACTTGTGCGGGAAATTGAGCGTTAACGGCTAGAGATAGTCGGGCTCACTTCCACGCACAGCCTGGGCTCTGGAACCCAACTCCTGGAGAGAGGCTGGACTCTCTTCTACTCTGGAGTCACCCATGATGTGAGGTGGCGAGCTGGTGTAGGCTGGTGTAGGCTTAGCCACCATGTGTTGGAGTTCTCCTCGGTGAACGAGAGAGTCAGTGATAGCAATGTACAAGTTCAACCAACTTAACTACTGAAGACCAGGAAGGCAAATGGCAGGAATATGTTAATGTTTCCACGCCATGGTAACTCAATACTTAATAAATAATGTCTAAAATATTTGCTGTGACAGAGGAACTGTTTGGGGCAAGTTGCAAGTCTCTCCAAGTTCATTTTCAAATTGAAGTGACATTAAATGGTAAACATGGGCTCCCTAGAAGGCATGAAAAACACATCAATGTAAATCGCTGTAGTGTGCTTTGGGAAATGTTTTGGCAGTGGTATAGAATATATACAATTTAAACAGAAGTAAATATGCAATATGCAGGGAAATATGCAATGGCACAGGTGCAGTCCTGTAAAATAGCTACAAATTCTGATGACCTATATGTTTTTTTTGTTTTTTTTTTCACCTCAAGGACAAAGGTGATGGGTTGACAGTACCTCCCAGGGACAGGTTTACCACAGAGCATAGATCAAATATTTCACCCGGACCTGCAGGAGACAAACCTCTATCAATTAAGAGCATCATAATGATTACGAGATCAAACACTCTACCTGGCGCTGCTTGTCAATTCTACAGACTGCAGCTTTTGGAGTGCCTGTAATGTCTGTGATAGCAGGGATGAGCACGCTGAGGGAGAACTCTCATTTTGATGATGTTTCACCAATCTGTTTGAAGTCTTTCTTTTTTTGGTCCCTTTTTTTTCTTTTTGGACACTCTATTAGTTGGTTTGCAAAAGCTTTCAGTCTTGGTGAGTCATAGCAGTATTTTGCTGTCCCAAGTGTCCTTGAAACTGGATAAAAGCTAACTTGACAGCTCAGTGTCAGCAGAAATCGTATGGTATCTAAATGTACAATTCAGTTAAACCGAGCTATAGGTTAAGTGGTTTGTTGGCTGGTTTGTGTGGACGTTTTCCGAGATACGTCAAATTGAAAATGACTGTATAGATGATAGTGGTCTTATCAGGTTAATCTTGGGCAGGTTTTTGACTCAACTTTAAGTCTGTATTTATTCTGAGCAGTGCACGTCTTACCCTGTCAGCCATCTGCTGCTTATTTTTATCTTTAGCGTGGCTTTGTGTTATTTTTTCGATCAGTCTTATCAATAGAGTTTCAACATATGTGACAGTTCACTTTATAACTTTGTTCTGTGTTCACATTCTTCAGCTTTCTGAGCCTTTTTGGCACCGACACAGCAGACTGTGGTTGTGTGTTTTGAGCAAATAAAACGACTGCTGCCTCTGCTCTAAATATTTAGCCATTGCAAACCTGCAGTTCATGCACTGTGTCTGCTTTAATAAGATGTGACTGTGCCTGGATTTAAACTCCTTTCCCGTTATTACAGTTTTCAAATAGCTCTAAATTTTGCCTTGGACATGGGAGACAGTTTTGGCCTCAGGTACCACTGATCAGCAGGGAATGGACTTGTTAAACAGCTTAAAATCAGAGCTGAGACATCTGCATGAGCTTCTCACACATTCGCCCAAGACATTGCTAATTCCAGGAGTACTTTCTGATCTTTCAGTATTCATCTTGACTCCTGCTTTCCCTCTGTAAATCTATAATGTGGGGTGATATTCTCCACTCTTTTTAAAGTGTCCTGGTAGCTCTGCTTCCTATGTTCAACATAATCTGTAGCCTAGGTCTGCCTGCTACCAATGTATTTAAGATCAAGAATTATCAGTCCTGAATCATATGAAAGACTCATAAAGCACAGCTGAATTTACAATTTAGTATGCCAGGGGCCAGCTCAGTTACAGACTTAATTCATATTCCCTTTGTTCATTTCCAATCTCACAGAGGGCTTGAGGCAGCTGAAGGACTGGTGGGTCTAGTGACAATATAACAGGTATTAAATAGACCATTTCCAGTGTCACCATGTGGTTACTGAAGGCTTCAAAGAGCCAACAATTTGCTATGAAATTAAACCAGGGATCAGTCTGGCCCACATGATACTGTATATCCTCAGCACTGCGGTGTGAAATGTTATGATGCAGACATTAAGCATGCCCACAACAGAGACCCCTAAACAAAATTATTTTCTTGAAATCCACTGTGGCAACCATGGGAAAGAGTTATGTTCATTCCCACTGTATATAAATCATCATGTGTTTCCTGAGTATGTGGCGTGGACTGGAGTGTGCTACATCATCCATTTTGCTCTCCTTTTTTGGCTCAAACCCTCTAATAGGCTGTTTCGAGTCTATTTCTGTAGACATGGCAGAAATTATGCTATCTAACCTTGCAAGTAAAAGGATCCTGTTTGTGAAGCCTGTTTTGTATTCGAGTCATTCCCAACTGAACCATCTGGTGGCGGTCTTTGCACTCTCCCAGTGGAACATTACTCTTAGTGATCTTGTTGTCCTATCACTTTGCTACCTCATTAAAATGAGTGATGATAATAAATCCCACAGGCCACGTGCAATCAAATCCTATTGATCTGCATATCCACAGCATCATATGCATACATATCAATCCACGAAGAAGATCATGCAGAAGCAGCATGAATCACTCTACTATTAAAAATATTTCATTACAGCTTCCTTTTCACAGTCCAGTACCTTTGTTGGCACTACAGTACCTGGACACTATAGGCACATATTGAAGGCTGAGTTTTTCAGAATGCAAACCAAAGAAGGATGTTTAATCAGCCAAGGTCACTGTGTGTTGCCATGCACTGTTGTGGGAGAATGGAGGGAAGATCTCTCATCTGTATTCTCTTCAGATGGCTTGTGTTAGTAGGATCATGCAGATATGGGATTTTTTTACCCCCAGAATTAAAGCCCAGATGTCATGCTAACAGACACACACATCCTCACCACAGTAAAATATTATTTATAGCTCTGCAGTCAGCATAGCTAATGCCTCACACTCAGCAATCACTCACTGTGAACAATGCAAAAATAGTCTTCAATTTGAACTTGTTGGCAATAATCCACTTCCGCCTTTGTACCAGAATTTATCTGCCTTCCTCCCCAGCACACACACAAACACAGCTGAATGATAAACAATGACTGATTTCACAAAAAGCAACAAGAAAGTGCTGTTTCCTTGATTTTAATCTCACCAGGGTCTCTGTTATTTGTGGACGTTGATGTGAATGTCAAAACCAAATTTTTAAAGCACATTGCATAAATACTCAAGGTTAGGCTACTTCCTTAATAAATCTTTCACTTTAAAGATTTTAAAGTTCAATGCGAAGAGAATAGACAATCTAATACATCAAATGTTTCGTGTAATGTTAGATTTAAAAAGTGTGAGCAGAAGATGCAGATAATTAATGATTTCACCTGGAGATGAAAAATGAAATCCTGCATGTTACATTAGATATTCAATATCAAATAGCCTTTTCACTATACAGAAACACACGGGCAAGATGACAGGTTGCATGTCGGAGGCCTTTCTCACAGACACATTCTTTTAATGCATTTCTCTTCATTTAGTTTAGTTATGATAAATTCATGTTTGCAGAGCATCATTGTGTCTGCAGATAAAATTGACAATATGACATGTTCATATATTTTGTTGTGTGGCATAAATCCCCAGATCCATCCTGAAGTGGCAATTGACTGGGAGAGAGATATGAAGCTGCCAAGAGAATTTCTGCTGTTTTACATAGAGAACAGAGGCTTTGATGTCCCCCAATGAATTGTGCTGAAGCAATTGTGTCTCCAAAAAAAAAAAAAAAAAAGAAATAACATCAACACATTGCAGGTACAAGCAATGCAATAACATGACAACTGTATCTGATGCAATATTTGATTATGCTAATGCACAAAACAAATAAGACCAAATCATGAATGTAGACACCAAAGAGCAGTTTAATATGTCTGTTCTTTCACTTTAAGACCATCTAGCTGCTATAAGAATTATTCTTGGGATTTTTACTCTACAAAAGAGAACAAATCTCCTGACTTTTCACTCAATAATGAAATGTATGAACTATTCTGCTCTACAGATACAGAGGGCTTCACCTTCATAAGAAGAGAAGTTTAGTGGACAGATTCTAATGTTTTTTGTCTGACTAATAATAATAAAAGGTTGTAATACATTACGGCTTTTTACCTGAAAATGCCATAAAACCTGCATAATCGTTTAAAAAAATGCAGATATTGCATTCTGCTTTTGGATAGGTTGGATAGGAATGCAGAAGGAAAACAAACACTATACAAACAAAATGTGTTTTTTAGCTTTTCTTGTTGCTCTTACCTTGATGGTTTTAGAAAATAAACTTTATTTTTATTGTTTACCCAAACTCACTGAGATCTGAGTTATATTTTTTATCCATAATGACTAGATTTTACTACTGCCTCGTGTGGAGTAACAAACTAATCAACCAAGATGACACTGGTCACCTCACCAGCAAGCTTTTCTTATGCCACTCTAGCTGTTCTTATTCTTTTGTTCTTCTTTTTTTTTAACCTCTGTTTTATGGCATTGCAATTACTTTTAATTGAATTTGCCTTTGTAGGGCAGAGTTGATGTATGTTGGATTCAAAGACTAATGCCAAAGAGACAAGGGTCTTTGTCAATTTCATGTTTGTCCTGACATTTATTGGCAAAACGCACAGTTCTTTTGGGTAACCTGGGATTGAAACCTTTTTGAGCCTGTGCCCATATTATTGTATTCTCTGTGCTGTCATTATAATTCCACACAACGGAAATGTACTCTGAGCCTGTGCCAGCCACCTATACTTAGAGTGGAAGACATTAAATGGAGACATACCTGAAGTGACACAAACTTGGCAGGGCCGAAATAGTTTCCAGATAGTTAATTAACCTTAGTGTCTGGTACAGCAGTCATGCGTGGCTGGTCAGTCACAACCTATGCAAGAATAAATACAGCCAGTCATGCTGAGATGTCACAGTACATACATGTCATGTGTGTACTGCCAGTCTTTTACATTTTGTTTAGAGCTGAGCTCATGGGGTATTTTCATCAAGAAGGGGAAAATGGTGAATAGCTGTAATGCTGTGCAAACATACCAGAAATTGCTCTGCCCATGATTAACTAGGTAGACTGGTGATATAGCCTATTTTTCATAGTTACAATTTAAGAAAAACAAAACAATTTTATCATTTCCCAAGTTTTGCCACTGACCAATTTTTGAAATTTCTGCCTCGGAAAATCAAAAGTGAACAGAATCTGTGGTAGCAAAAACACAGAAAATATTACATTCAGTAAACTGAAAACGCAACATATCATTTTCAAGATACAGTTTCTCATTACACCCTGTATAATCCACAGAGCTAAGTGTGAAAAATTTTAATTGTTAACTACCAAAAAATAGTAAGTGAAGAAATCTTTTTATGTGGGTTATTTGGGTCAGATAAATACTCAGCAACGCAAATAGCATTCTCTAAAAAGTTGGATCTGAAACAATGTTTTGCCATTCTACAGAAAACGAATCAGCAACAAATTTGATAATTGATTAATTATTTATTTCTTGAGGAAAAAAAAGACTCCAGCTCCTCAAATATAAATATTTACTGGCTGTCTTCAGTTAACATAAAAGTCAGTTGAATAAGTGTAGGCTGCTGAAAATTTGAGAGACTAAAATGGACATTAATTAAGAAAAGAACTTATCAATGTGCTGCTAATGAGAATAATCATTAATTACTCGCAGCCTTGCTTTCCAGAATGGCAAGAAAGAGAATACATTATTGTATTATTCTGTTGGAGAGCAGTTTTAGTGCAGATAGGTCGTGGAAACCACACTGACGTTTGAAGTCTTACAGTGGTTTGCTGCATGAAGTCCAGATGTCCCTCTGCTGTGATTTTATGGAGAGAAAATGTCAAGCTTGAGGGTGGCAGCCCAAAGTAACTATTAAGTCCACAGCGCGACACAAACAGTCATGTGGATCACTCTCCTGGTTTTGAACATTTCCATGTTTCTCACCCCCATCACACACATAGCTACATTTCAACAAGATCTTTAATGTCTCCAAATCAAAACGTCTCCATGAGTGTACTGAGAATGAAACATCTGGTTGGTAACACCTCACAGCTCCTGGGGAAAACGATTGCATATGTCAGAAAAATGGATATAAAGTTGGTAGAACTGTAATGAGTGAATGATGACACTTGTATGGGTGTGATTACACAAATAAATAGAAAGCAGGTGGAATCGGCATGCGCCTATAGTTTTACTTGTATTAATATTTTGCAGGCTGCTATTCAACCGACTTTTCCCTTTTGGTTAAAATTCACACTTGCTTTCTTAGCTGTAGAGCCACCATGTAGTTTTCTCACCGAGGGCATGGTCGTTTCTTATACCAAGTAATGCACGCACGCTCACTCCAGGCCACAAAGACAAGTTTTCAATCCCACTTGAATCTTTGTCAGATTGTTTCTAAAATGGAAACCACTCCAGTATCTATACATCATGCATACTGATAGGCCAACAAGCTCTATAACAGCAGGTGTGGTTAATCAACCAAAGATACAAGTGCATTGAAACGGTAATAGAAATGAGTATTTACATCAAATCATCAGTCTTACATCTTATATACAAAGTTATATTAGATTTATCATCTTATAAGATCAGAATCCACATTAACTACATTCACAAATACAGAAAAAGAGAAAACAGGAAAAAACATGCATTTTCATTTCATTATTTGCAAACATTTAGCAGGGGACATAGGATGACATTTACACTGTTTGAACATGCATTATTTTTATTTTAAAAATGCATGTTATTGAGATTTGATCTCGCTAAAATTTTATAGAATGATGTTAAGCTTCAATTCTTCTTCATCTAACTTAATATTAACTTATTAACTGCCATTGCAGAGCTTACTGTTCTGTTGGTGTGCATAATGATCTATAAATATGGGTATGGTTTCCATTTTTCCATTTTTTTTTAACATCTGGCTGGACAAAGATTTATGTGGGATTGAAATGTTGTCTTTATTAAACTTCTGTGGCATGAAGTAAGCTTGTAGACATAACCTCATTTCATTCACATTGTTCTCCTGAAAGTCTTGCACCTACTCAATGTGCGTATAACTACTCTTCTTCAGTTTCTCTTACCGGGCTCATTCTCAAGGACTGAGACCTGGAACAAGGCCAGTTGATTTAGCACATGACTCTGTTAAGTACCTCAAATGCATGCCTTTTGTCCAGATAAACAAAATGACAGTCATATTTTGTGGCAATTTGTTGAGCAAACTTTGTCAGTTTGAGAAGGCATATTAGCATGATATTGATGCCAAAAAACAATCTTGGCTGACATGTTGGATATACTGACTTCTTTCCTGTATAAGCTCTATGAACGTCATATCCTCACGTTCACTGCCTGATGTGTCCCCATCAGAATGCACCCTGATATTTTGTTTTAACAGAGTTGAGGTGATTTAAGAAACCCTAACAGAAGAAGACATGCGGTTTGTATTCTCATGGCTGTCTCAGCTTAAATGGCTCCAGATTCTTTATGGAAAGGATTGTAGGGGGTGATTCGCTGACGTTATTTACATGGAGAAGGTTTTGTAGCCTCCCAGTTGGCCAGAACATCAGGATTTTGGAATTTTTGGCAGTGACCTACATCTGGATTTCTGCACTGGAGGGTGCCCCACCCCCTGACAGCCTCTTGCAGAGTCACAAGCCTGAATATTCTTCTTTCTCTGAGTTACACTGCAAGCCACACTGTTGTGAATGTAACCCTTCGATGTTTCCTCTCAGACCTATCAGAGCAGTGAAGTCCTGAATCAACACTTCCCCAATGTATCTCTGTTACAAATGTGAGGCAAAGGAGAAAGAGACAGAAAGTGTCCTTCGGGCCTTATTATTCACACTGCATGTGGAACAGTATGTGGAGCACCCAATCTGGTTTTCATCCTCAGTGCCCCACCCTGGCTGAAATACAATGGATTGGGAGCAGGCCTATGACTTCTAACTCACTCTGCAGATCCTATGCTCTGCCGCCAGTCTGGCCAATCTGCAGCCCAGAAAATTCCCTTGATGTTTCGGCCAAAGCAGCTTTGAATCCAATCATAAGGCCATAGGTTCCCTTGTAATAGTACATCCATGTTCTTTCACTTAGACACAAGGGAATTGCGTCTATGGTCAGTAATGTGGAAAAAGACAGATTGATTTTAGCCATGAATCTCAGCTCCCAAAGTGATGTATTGCAAGACACAGTTAGTTTAGTAAACTTTTTCAGTAGTTAATCAGTGAACTCCCCAACGTCCTTTGGCTGGAAGAATGTTTAAAATCTCTTTTTCTTTTTTTTTTCTTTTGTCAGTTGTTTTCATAATTCTAATGTAAGGTCAAATATGTGGACTGGCATATTGCCCAGGGCGTGTAATCAAATCTATGTTTATCTTTGTTGTTTGCAGTTTGTTATTGAGGTACGGCTTTCAATGATAAAACAAGAAGGGACACTTTAATTAAAAAAAGCTGGGCTGAATGACTGAATGACTAAGTCAGTCTTTGAAAGCCCAGTTGTTCATCCATCAAACTTTGAACCGCTGTTCTACAGACTTAAGTGTCACCGCAGTGGGTTTTGAATGATTTTCTTGTTGTAGCCACCGTACAAACAAAGGCACCCCTGTAGATTTATGTCTCATCCCTCACTCTCATATTGGACTCTGAGGGCTTTAAGGCTGTAATTAAATTCCAATCCCCACTCTCACTTCTCCACTGACTGTCCCTGTCTCTGTGGGAGGCTGAGAAGCTGGGTTTACCGCCTGTTGTGGTTTGTTTGAAAGATCCAGAGTTCTCTGGAAACCCCAGCCATTACGATAGAATTCACACATGTGGTGCAGAAAGAGAAAAGAAAAGGCCCGGGCTCACGCACAGACGCGGGACTGGTGGGACATCCGGTCTGGTTGAGCAGTTGAGGCATGTGTGTGTGTTTCACCCACATCACCATCTATCCCTGTGAACTGCAGGATTTGAGCATTCTCACGTCAAAGTCAGGGATTGCCACTCCAACACGTTGCTATTTCATGCATATGATAGTACTTGGGCAGTGTTAAGATGCCCATATGAATGACTCCATCATTGCACCTATCAAAGCTTTTCCTTACCAGACGGCCACCCACTGCCAAAGCACAGATTGCTGGCATCAGCCCATAGCAGGGCCAACAAACTGGAATCAGCTGCAGCAGTAGGCTGTCAGTTGGGACTCCTGACAGCGATATGAGGGGCTAGACTGAGCAAGTCCAGTCCAGCAGGGACCAGCGGGAGAGGAAGGATGAGTTCTGCACCACTGATCCAGAGTGACAGTGATGGACAGGTTCAGAGAGGAGAGCTGATGGCCAAGGTTTTTCTCCCGTCTGGACAGTGTTTGAAAAGATGGACATGACGGTCGCAAGGCTTCAAAGTCCAACAGGGTGTGTGTGTACGTGCATGCGTGTGTGTGTGTATGTGTGGGTGCATCTGTCTGTATGAGTGCCTGTTCCAGGGTGTTGATGTGGGTGTGCATGCATGTCAAGCGGTCAAGCAGACCAATAAATTTGAAAAGTGACACTGAAATCTCAGATCAAAAGCTTGTTTATGCTTCATTTTAGATCAGTTTCAGAGCGATGTGTAAAATACACAGCATGCAATGTAAAATTACACAAAGGCAGCTTATTTTCATTATCAATCGACTTATTATTTTTGGTATTATTTGATGAATTCTTTGGGCTTATAAAATGCCTGAAAACATTGAAAAAATTGTTCACAATTACCATAATCAACCAAAGCAACTTCTTCAAATATCTTGTTTTGTTTTGTCTGACCCTCAGGCTAAAACCAAAAGATGTTCAATTTACTATCAAATGAAACAAAAAAAAAAAAAAAATGCGAAGCAGCAACCAATCAGAGAATTTGGGTCATTTTTACTTCACAAATTATTGAAATAATTATTGTTTTATCAAAATGGTTGTTGATTATTCTTGCTGTTGAAACTGACTTACCCACTAACTCTTTCCGCTTTAAAATGCATAAAGTTATGATTCAACATCAATATTGAACAACATTTTTGGACTGAGCCTACGCTGGAGCTGCAATTACCGTACAAGCACCAGTCGCAGAGGGACGCTTTGCTCCTTATAGTGTTGGGAATCAACTCTGTCTTGTTAAAAACCTGAATTATTTGTCACAAAACATGCTACTCTCCAATTCATGCTTCATCAAGAGTCAGGGTTCCCTCTGACAAGTAATTACGTCAAGAACAAACGTTCCCAAAGGCAGCCATTAATGCTGAACTCATAACACACAATGACGCCCAAGGGCCCGCGATCTAATATGAACGTTAGCATCCCTTGTTGTGCCGTTTACCCAGTTGTCTGCTTTGATGACTCACATACTTAGACAGTTTTTCCTATTAAGCCGCCTGCACGTGTGTGCATGTTTCCTTCTCTCGCGTTCAATATTTCCTCTGTGTCCTTTATTCTATTCACCAACGTCCTAGAGACAGATTATATGTGCTATTATACCCAAGGACAAGTAATAGAACTTATTTTTTTAGACACATATATTATCAAATGGTACAACTTCCAGACGCAGCTGGGCCATATATCCTTTTGATGATGAGATGAATCTTTTTTGACTGTGACTTCTCCTTCATGATTTGCTGTTCCTCCAGGAAATATATGCCCACTACATCCAGGACAGATCCCTCTTTCCTCCCCTCTGGAAATAAGCTGTAGCACGAGCCCTTTCCTTTCCATTTCTCCTGCATGCCTTCAAGGTCTCTGCTATATCTCACATACCACATGTATAAATTGAATGAACTATGTTTACTATGGTTCAGTCGTGATCAGGAGATTCTTTCGAAATCAAAAGTACTCGATAGCCTTGGTTAGAAAAAAATGAAAGTGAAATGACCATTGCATCTGCTCAATGTGGAAGATTGACATGCAGCATTTGGAGGCTGTGGTTTGAGGGACTGCTTCCTCTTTTGCGTGAGGTTGTCAGAGGCAACTCTGGGTTTAGGCTTTAGGGGCTTTGTGAGGTTGTTAAAAATTTTCCTGTTCACTTTTCCAGCTGTAGTCTTTTAATGGTGCATTAAATGACGACCCCCCACCCCCCCAAAAAAAGTCACCAGGGAAAACAAGAAATGCCATTTGAAAATCAAGGGAGGGTCAAGAACAATCCTTCTGCACCATTCAATCTTTTTTTTTTTTTTCCTTGTTTGGACATGCAAAGAGAAAAAACAGATCTACTTTTGAGGCCATGTTAGATAGGCAAAATATTATTTCAACTCCCTCAAGTCATCAAGAAAGTACACTCTGAAAAAATCCTGCACATGCAGTTAAATAAATGTCATTCTATAAAGATATTTATATTATTAGAACTGTGTCTAACTGAATTTATTATCGATGTTTATGTTTCAAGTCATAACCTAGTTGGAAAATTATACATTAACAAGTACTCAGCTTACAACTACATGTTTTATATTGTTCAGGATGACTTAAAGGATTGTTGTGTAAGTATCTTTTGATAGCAGTTTTTAAACTTTATCTTTGCAAAAGTGGCATACTGTAATTAATTTTTAATACTGTACACGCTAACCCCCTTAAAATAATAGAGTAAGCAGAACTGTTTGGGTTGTAGGCTTACAGTGTAAAGTCATGTTATCTCTGTGAAGTCAGGACCCACCTGACTCTGCCTCTGATTGGACAGTACTCACTTCCTTCTCTATATACAGTCACTGATTGGGGTGGTTGGGATTAGGATAAGATTAGCCAGGCAGAGGCAGAGTTGGTCAGGTCTTTGCCATCATGAGCAGTGTGTTAGCATGCTAACATTTGCTAATAACCAGTAAACACAAAACATAGGTAAGAGTGTTAGCATACTTTGCTAATAAGCATTAAACATTCAGTACAGCAATACAGCAAAGGGTCAGCATGTTTATTTTCTAATAAGCACTAAACACAGTTTAGTTACCCTACAGCTGTGGCTGGTAGAAGTGATATTAGTTTTTGATATTAGATGTTACATATTTCACTGGATAAGTGAAAACATTGACCTCATGGTTGCACTACAGGAAAAGCATCGCCAAAGTAAAAGAAGACATTAAATGTTTGCACAAAATGCAATTCATCCAGTAGTTGTTAATCATATTTTAGTCGGTAGATCTACAAAAGAAGCAGCCAAACTGACATTCCTATCCCTATAGAAGCAGACTAGCAGCAAAAAGTCAACTGTGAATCAATTTTATACCAGTGTGTAATATTTCCTGTATTTTGCTGTATTCGGCTGAAAGCCAACTTTGATTTACAACTGTTAGGAGAGGTTAATTTATTCTTAGACCTCAAAGGAAACAGCTCACACTCTAGGCCACATACTGTATACTTATCTTCATTTTTATGGGTATGTCTTTGCTGTGTGCTTCTCTTATGTCTTTCACAAAGTTTCATTCAGTTAACATTCAGTCAGCACCCTAAAAGGAAGGCGATAAGGAGAGGATCAGAGGGCACACAACACAGGCCCTGAGTGCAGCTGGGGATTCTCTTTTATGTATTCATTGGAAAGTCTCTCCTTACCCTTTTTGCACTAAGTCAAAGATGTGACTTCCTAATTTCTTCCCTCAATATTTGCTGTTCAATTGACTCTTAAATGCTTTGGCTAGTCACTGAGCTCCCACTTCTTGTTTCTGTTCATCTCCAAAAGGAAAAGTGAGCATAACAGCTGTGCAATCTTCTTCTTGGCTGTTCTCTATCGTCGGCATTGCATATGCAGTTAATTGCTCACAGGTCTGCATCACAGGTGAAACACAGTCTGTTTACTTCATAGTGTCACTGATGCACTTGTTAAATATAAACCAGAGTGTTTGTAAAACACACTTTCTCTGGTGTTTTTTTTTTTGGTATAACAGTCAGGAGGATGATCCAGTGTTTTGAGACCTGGTGCTGGGAAGAAGTGTGTTTGCTGAGTAGGTCGAGTAGGCCGTTACTCTGTGCTCTCCATACACTAGTTTGTGAAAGAAGAGTGAAGAGGATGTGGGGTGAAAATTTGAAGATTTCTCTGACTGCCTCAAGGTTTTTTTTCGTCTGAGCTCTCACAGAACAGTGAACACAGGGCTGCAGCTCAGGGTGACTTTACATCAAAATTTGATGTAAAGTCGACAGCGGAAAAACCATAACGTTTTATGGTTTTTGTGTCGACAACTGAGTGTTCCCTGTTATATTGCACAAATTAAAAAACAATGCTTCTGAAGAAGACAGGAGAAGATGTCTACAATATTTGCCCTATTTGTTGTTTATTCGCATCATGTTGCAAAATCCTCTCTGTCCAGGAAAGCAAGCAAGCCTGTATGAGCATGCATACTTTTTCTGTTTTTTTTCTGTCTATTTGTCCTTCCATACATCTGTCCGTCCCATTTTTATGAACATGATATCTCAGAAGACCTCGAGGATATTTCTTTATAAATGTCCTCTTGAACTCAAGGTTAAGTTCACTGTGACCAGACAAAACACATTTTGGGCTACAATGCAGTAAGTTGTACGCTAAATATGATGAAAATTCACACTAACGTCTAAAAGGATAAAATGTAATAAAAAAAATGATGACATTTTATATGCAGAAGGTCAAATCCACTGTGACATGGAAACGTTCTAAAACAGAAGGAGAGATGGTGACCATATGTTACATTTGGTCCAATACTGATTTGTGACACTAATCTTGGGTGCCCATCTCGAAAATATGCTGAATACCCAGATCTTCTGTGCCGCTGGTTTGAGGATGTGCGTGAAGCATCCACATCTTGCCTTTGCCATTGCCATTGCCTGCATTCATGGGACCGCTTGTGTTCTGTCAAAATCAGTTTTATTGGCCAAGTAAATGAACATCGTGGAGGAATTTGACTCGCTAATAGACATACAGAAACAGTCCACCACAAGCACAGTTTTTATGATATTGAGTTTCAGGTGACTGCTGCAGCACCATGTGATGAAGCTCTCGCTCAGTCCCGTGTACTCATCTGTAAAAATAGTCTCCAAGTGAAGACAGCGTGTTTCTCACTGGAAATTGTTCGTGAGAGCCATACATGGCAATATAGTCACATTCCATTTCAGCAAGAACTACACTTGATAGCTTTTATTAAATTCCTTTGAAGTCTTTACCACATATATGAGTATGGACAGAGATGGATGAATTTTTAGCTTGATTTGTCTTTAAGACTGTAAGTAGTATTAATATTTTTTGTCAGGTATTTTTTTTTTTTTTTCTGTAGTGTGTTATAGGTGAAAAGAAAATGCCATACTAAATAACTTAAAAAATACAAAGTGCTTGTAGCATGACAGGCAGGACCAGTGTGTGATAACCTCAAAAAAATGAAAACATAAACCTCTTATGTGTTGTCAGTTTTTGATTTTAGTGAATTACTGTAATTGAATTACATAAATTACTGTATCATACTAAACTCAAACACATAATTCTAAACAAGTTATAAAATACAGAAATAAAACACCTTTCTGCTCATGATAAAAGCATACAGTTACTTTGCAAATGTTAGTTCCAAACATAAGACTGAAGATGAAGTTGTATTTTGTAATAATACTTGAACTTTTTCATTTTTGTGTGGCTGGTCTTTGATTTCTATTTCACTTGGAACTGATTTTTAACACAGCAGATACTGTTACCCTCTTGTTCTGAGTTAAATCAACCGTAAAAGTAGTCGCCTTTTTCTTTTATATTTTTGTGGCAGAAAAGGAAGTGTTGAATCTCTCTTCTGGGGACCCTGCTCTCTTTCCGCTGGCTCACACTCCTGATATCCCCATACGTGAAGACCCCAGTTGGACCCTTCTTAGAAAGATCCTTTGCTTCAGGGCACGTTGGTGAAAGGAAGCTGAAACAGCTGAGGGGATTCTTTCTGAAATTTGATCTCCACCTCTATGAAAGTGCTGGGAATCTTTCCAGAGCATCAAAGTAAAGCACATTTTGTAGAGTTCAGGAGGACCTAAAAAAAGTCATTCTTTTTTTTTTTTTTTTTTTTTTAAACATTGTTTAAATAGCAAAACCCTTTCAAAACTAATTTTTACGACATGTGCTTTACTTTTTCTTTCTTTTTTTATTTTTTATCTTTGTATGTTTTTGGGTGGTTTGCAGCATGCGTATCAGTTTTAACTCCTAAACCAAATATTTTAATGAAATATGAACCTTTGTTGATGTAGTCTGCAGTAAAGGTCATTTACTGACTACAAGAAAGCAATAATAAAACATGTCATCATGTGCAGTAGCTCAGTTAATCACAGCCCACCAACCTTTATTCAACCCCCTAGCCCCCTTTTTTTTTTCTTGATCACATCACTTCGATTTTCAAACCAGTGGCCCAAAAACACATTGCTTTGGGCATCTTTTGAATGCGACTTCAAGCATGACATTGATTATCCTAGCTTCATAACTATCTCCATATGCTACTGTAGCACTGTATTTCACATTCAGAGTCTTGGTGCATCCTGTGTGAGTGAATAAAAGCCTTTTAAATGAAGCATTAGTCAGAGATACCCTGCAGTTTAATGCTTTAAAAGTTCTTCATTGACCCTGCAATGAAGTTGATGGTAACACAATTAAGTACAAACAGCCACATTGTCAGTTAGAAAATGACTGATATGGAGCACTTGTGCAACAAAACTATTATAAGGTTCAGCTTAAAGTTTTGTACTTAAAAGTTGAAGCAGTACAACATGAATCAGTGCCTCATGTTGATGTTTTGTCTCTTTTCTGTACTTTTTTGTAAAGAATTGGCAATGCAAAATAGATACAGATGTGTTTCCTGGTGGCTACACAGTTTCAGAGATAATATGAAAACCATCTGTGAGAATGACCCGTAATTATCACTGCGAAACCCCGCTGAATAAAACAAGAACATGGCTTATTCTTAAAACATTTGTATTATATAAGTTTCAGCAGGGAAACAATAAATCTCTTTTTCTTATTTATCAAAGATTTTTCTGTCTGAGCTGCTTTTGACAATACTGTCACACCGAATCTGCATATCAAAAGGCACTTTGAAGTGGGACAGACAGTAGAAAAACAAAGATGATATTTAATGTTCAAGCATGTTTGTCATGTTTGAAGTCAAATATAACTGCCTGGAATTTATTCACAAATTCACTTATTTCTTTTTTTTCCCTCAGTCCTGTGACTTTAAAATTGTAATGATTATGTTTAGTCTCAAATGACCAAAAACTGTGGGACCAATTGCTTAAATATGGGGAAATTCCTCTCTTGAGCTTTCGACTAACAGCAGTCATATGTTATGTTTGTGTCTCAGGGGAATGCATTGCCATGATTTTAATAGAGACAACCCAATAAAAAAACTGTGTTGAGTGTTTACTGTATAATGGGCGTGACAGGCCACCTTAGTCCAATTCTGAGGTCACTGCTGGTGTTTCCTACGAGGTATGACAGTTTTACAACTGCAGGGCTCAGACTCGGATTGTTTCTGACATCTTGGGCTGCTGCTGCTTTCCGTCCGTCTCACGATCTCTCCCCTTCTCTCTTCCTCTCACTTTCTCTTCTTTGGGCTGTTGGACTCTCTATCTGAAACACTTTCTTTCATTTCCTCACACTCACACACACACACACGCAAGAAATTATATCAAGCCTTTCTCAGCCGGATTCAAGGAGGACTCTTGAGCATATTTTCAGCCTAAAGTCTTAATCTCTCATAATAGGCTTCTTTGTGAAAGCCGGGGAGCAAGCTCATATTTCTTTTTGAACATCTTTCAGTTTGCCAGGGCTAGTTGTGGCGATATCCAAACAAGCAGTACTACAACAAGCTACAGATGCCATAAGACTGAAATTAAAATTTTTCGCAGCCCAGTTAAATTTCAATAATCACATTAGAAGGTTATGCAGCCATAACTTAAAAGCTGACTTTAACAGCACAGCAGGATTTTGGGGGCAAAAGTTTGTGGTTTCTATATCGGTAGGTCTATCAGCAGGTTATCCTTGACACGCATGCTCACACATTTCCACCCTGTAACACAGTCTGAAAGTGCTATACACATTATGTGTTATAGCTATAAAAATGTGAGGGAACCTTCTTGTTTTTGCTGGCAGGAATTCTCAGTCTTCAGCAGTGCTTTACGTGCACACAGAGAAGTCGAGTTAGCCAAGGCGGTGCTGCTGTTGTTCGGGAGGGATGGTGGCAACAGAGCAGGAGCGATTCAGATGTTCTTTATCTGCTTGCTGCAGAGTGAAATGTTGAAGAATGTAAGCTGTACATTTACAGAGGCCCTGAGGAAATATAATACTCTTTCTGCATTGTGGCTGTGCTAATGTTATTATGTATAGTTCCTGCACTAGCCAAACAAAAGATTGCTGTCCCAGACTATAAACAAGGTCTGCAAGAATGCCTTTTCATTTTAATAATAATCACAAGGTTATTATTATGTTCTTTTCGAAACAAGGCTCGGTTTAGCAAAGAGTTGATTCTGCAAACAATACTCATTTCAGTTTTGAGAAAGGTTTAAGATAACTCATGTAAAGCTATAGGCCTACCTCAGGAGCGTGTACGAGTATAGGCTACGTGCAGTCAGCACACACATAACATATTTTTGACTAGACTCTGTGATCTGATTTTGAATTCAGCATTTTGTTTGATGTCTTTTTGATGATGGACATGAAATAATGTCCAAATCACCAGAGGCTGGAACATCAAACGGATTCAAATGAAAACACGGTAATGTCTTCTCGGACTGAGCCTTATTGCGCCTTCATTTGCCACTGCCCCATGGAAGCTGGGCTTTGACTGCACCAGATAAAAGATGAGTCGATAAATGAAGCACTTTCATCTCCAACAAACTTTGACAACTTTTTCATTTGCAACGCAAACACTGCATGACTAATATGCTGCATCATAATATAACCAGATAATCACAGATGGTAATGTCAGCGACTCGATGAAAAGTCAAAGGTGGAGGGTGTGTCTTTGAAGAGGATGAATGGCCGAAAATCATCACAGCGGGATAAGTAGAGCCCGGGATTTGGTGATCTTTGTATCAACAACAGCCATACTCCCCACAACACCCCACCACCACCCCACCACCCCACCGTGATCATCTAGGCCTATATATGGTACAATTTCAGAATCCAATGTTCTTTAAGATAATAGAGTGAGAGAGCTAATACAGAGCACAGGTGACTTAGTGATAATGAACCAATATATATGCATCATGCAAAACCGATCCTTATGCTTGGCAATGGGATCTCAGCACATTCATCCATCACGATTTTGTCTGTTATGAAAATGCATACCGGTAAACTTCCCCTCCTCAAAGTGACATCACAGACACCCTGAAGGGTTAGTTTCATGTGAAACCGATAGTGAGCTACCATGTCGCTTCTCCAGTGTTTATAATAAAGAGGCTTTCGCGCACAATGTCAGTCATTGACTTTGCATTTAATTTCAATCTATAACTGAACAGAAGCCAGGTTTCCGTGTAATTTACAGCCTGGTTCTGCGTCTCTGTGGGCTTTTGGGTGGCTCTGTGTAAACCAAGAGGCTGATGCTCAAACAACAAGGCAGACAGTCATAGTGGACTCAGAGCTTTGTCTTGGCCTCCGTGTCAGTCTCTTGACAGCAAACTGGCATCCAGCTCCATCTAATAAAGCACAACACCCATATCCTACAACTGTGTGTACTGTACGTCTGCTGAATGTGTGTAGTCAGTTGGAGCAGGATACTCCTGGAGATCCACGGATGAAAGACACAAAATTTGCAAAATCTATAGCATGTCTCCTCCTCGGATGATGTGCTGTAATTCAGAGTGTGAAATGATTTAGACACTGATCGGAAATGATTATTGTACATCTTGTTAAACTTGGACGGTTGCTGTCAGAGCGTGTGCTTACGGTGACAGTTGAAAGACAAGGCTTAGTTGTTGTCGACAAACAAGACAAATCAGGAGGCGATCCTGATATATCTTATTCCTCTGTGCCATAAGACATCCACTGTTGTCCAAAAACCTTTTACAGTTTTTCTCAGTTGAATGAATGGTGTCAAAGTCATGATTCGCATAACACAGTTCTCTCACAACAGTCTTTCTTGTTGTGTTCATACAGAAGTCAAATACGTAGGGATGAACATCTTGAAATATCAAAAATGCCATTCATCATAAGGGATGGAGGGGATGTGCACCCCTAAATAGTTCTTGATTTATATTTATTTACTGTACTGAGACATTTGTGTTTCCTGTTGTTACCATCACATACTGTCTGTTGAAACTTTTGTTTGTACACGAGTGTGTATAGGAGTTCACATTCATCAGCTGTAAATCCCAGTAAGGATTCCTTTTGACTTTCTTTGACTTTTAACATTTAATAGTGAATTGAAGTTTTGAAGTTATTAAGTTCTGAAGTTAAATGTTTTGAGCGAGTGACGGCCGAATGTGTTGTGCTGCTCAGTACAAATGGTGTGGTGATTGCTGTGAGAGTCTGAAGAACTGCCACAGTGTTTCAGAACTTGAGAAGACACATCACACTGTTGCACTGGGTGACACACTCCTTCATTATAACGAACTGAGCTGCAGTTCATTTTTACTCAGTCCTACATACACAGACCCCCTGCTGGAAATACTCACTAGTCCACCAATCGTGTGCTAATCTGCCCCAGAAAGTAGTTCCATGAAAAAGCACTATTTATTCCTGTTTTAATTAAGTTTGCCATGCTGTTTAAGGAACTAATATTACTTTGTTTTAAAAATAAAAGTACATATTGGTGAGACAAATCTTCATCGTGAGACAGATGGGTTTGGGTCTGATTGTCCCAGGCAGTCTTGGGAAGCTGGGACAGACTGTTAGTTTGGATCTTTTCATGAGGTTTCTTGACAGTAGCAAGAAATTGGAATACTCCGGTCTTATCCTTTATCATTTCCCTACATGTCTGTATCTTAGCAAGCCATTTACGCAAAGCACAAATAAGCAGCCAGACATCTGCGAACAAGAAAAAATTTCACATTTATTTGATATCAAACAGGAGTTGAATTAAATATCAGCTGATGATGGGCTCTTACAAAAGAAATAAAATGAACCTAATCAGTGCTGCAACAACTTTTCATACGTTCCAACCATGTTGTTTTTTTATCCTTTTTTTTTCTGAATAGCTCAGTTAATAAATTAATTAGTGTCAAAGGATGAAACAAGGTCAGCAAAAACTGCACTATTGCATTGACACAAACATAAGTCCATAAACCTGACAATTTCTTTCAAGAAAAATAAATTACACAAGTTTCCAATTCACTCCAAATCTGTGCATGGCCTGGTGTTAACAAATATACTACTGGCAAAAACTCATCATTCATGAAAGCAAAAGCACTTCACAAGCAGAGACGTGAGCATGAGTTCAGATGGACTGATATCTCTCAAAACTTTTTTTTTTTTTCATAGTCAAACATTCTACAATGAGTCAAGTGTGAGAGGAAAAAGCACATTTCCACCATTTTGATTAACCTTGTCTGAATAATCTTATTAACATTGAAAGGGCATAACTACTGAATGGTTGTCGTTTCTTTTCTTTTTTTTTATTCTTTCTTTTTTTTTTTTTGGCTTTTTACACTAGTGGTACAGCAAAATATATTTTCTTTAGCTGTTACTTTGACAACAGTTAAATGTGCAGTAGAGAAAATATAAGGCCTGAGTCTGAATTAGTGGTTTCTTAACTTTACAGTCCTGACTGTGTAGTGGAGCCACACTGGTTCTAGTTCTGTACTTCATGACTAAAAAACCCTGGTTCTGCAAACTCCCCCAGGAATATGACAGGAGCTTCATAGTTCTTTTCTTGGGAGTATTTTTTTTTTTTATCCCTTATTCTTCGACAGTACAGAACGACTGAAATGCCAGATTTATCTCCAACACAGTGGCCTGTGTGTTATCCTCTGCACCTCTTTAGTCCAACAGCCGAGCTTTCACAGTCCACATTTGTCTGGCCTCGGATGGATGTGTTTTGTGTGTTAATGAGATCTGTGTGCAAAAGTCATTTCTTCATTTCTTTCCCCACCCAACAACATTTCACTTCCTGTCTTAACAGGAAGGGCATGTGGAGTCGGAGTCAGACTTGTCGACTCTCTTGACATCAACTGAAAAATCCCATCTGTTAAAACCTGTGCAAACAAAGACAATCCGCTCAGAGGCTGGTAATGAGCTGCATTTGTCCATCGCTGGGCACCTCTCCCTCCTGTGCGCAGTCTTCATTGTTGGGCGGGATAATGCACCCGTCGCTGGTGCCTCGGTTTATGTGGTAGTAGGACATGGGCTGCGGCGCATCACCGAGCTCGGGCATGCTTTTATGATATGCATCCTCACCTTCGCTTTGAGGTGAGGGGGAGAGCTCCTCCTCCTCCTCCGGGGGGTATGGCGAAGCTGAGGGAGAGGGTGAGTCTCTCAAGTTTGGCATGCTGGTGTAAAGGGAGTCTCTATTATTGTTGGGTGAATGGGAGTCCATGTCTTCCACTGCAGTAACAGTCTCAGAGCCATGGCCGTCCTGCCCCTCCAGGCGCCTTGGGGCCTTCTGGGCACTGTAGAGCAGGGAGTGAGTCCTCTGGGGCAGGAGGGGGGCCTCCAGCACCTCTTTGTGGTGGGGGTGCAGGAGCAGCTCCAGGGTGGCGTGACCTCCTCTTCCACTTCCTCTCTGAGGGGAGGAGGCTTCGGCGTGATCCGCCACGATAGCATCATCCTCGCTGCCACTCCCACCCCCGCCTCGGTCCACTGTCACTCTGGTCTGGGAAGGCAGAGCTCTGTCCCGATCCCTCTGGGCGTCGCGAACTTTGGGGGCTCCGCGGGGCCTCAGGTTGTTGTGGACAATCTCAGATATGATCATTTTCTCGAAGGCGACATCGTCTAGGTTGAGGCCCCCCAGCTCACCCGTGGCTCTAACGCCCACGGCCTCATAGTCGTCATCTCGCAGGGAGTAGCTGTTGTTGAAATTGCCATTGAGGGGGAGGGTGTCCATGGCGCTGATGTCCCTGCTGTTGCTCAGAGAGTGCTGTCCTGCAAGGAAAGGAAGGGAGACGGTGAGGTATAATTTTTGACAGGACAAAGCAGTCTCCACTAAACCATCCACATACAACGTGATACTGCTCAGGACACTTCACTCTTGTGCTCTTTGATCTCTGGGTTAATTTTAATTTTATGCAAATAAAGTTTTAAAATTCAAAGGAGAACCCAATTAGCTCCCCACCATGTTCATCCTCATCATGGCTGAATATCATTAAAGCCAATCTAAGAGATTATCCTGAACAATATTGGAAAAATGAGAACAAAAGATGACTTGAAACTTAAAAACTTATAGTACAGCAACACGCTGCACAGCAGCTGATGACCAGGTAACGACACGACAGCACACAAAAAGCAACAGCATAGGATGAGCGTTAAATGAATAAATAAAATACGAGCTGATGAACAAGAGTTGTGACATAAACAATGAATAAAACATTCCACCTGTTAAAAGAAGGCAAGACAAAAGAGTAATGTCGAACACAGATGGCCAGCCACCTCTCTGCACTGGGGCCCCACAAGCACAGCAACAACCCCCACACACCACGACAGACAGGCACGGTGCAATGACTCACTTTGCCACCACTCACATCAAGTGTGTCTGCTCAGGCTATCTGGCCTAAGAACAGCTGATGTGCAAAAAAAGTAAAACAGATGCTTTTTTTCAATTGCAGCAGAAACAACAAAATCACTGAAATAAGACACAAGTGCAAGCTCGTAACATTCAGCCCGGATTCAGTCAATCCAACTCGGATCGTGTCCTTGCAATTAACTACAATTTAGCTCACGTGACGCTTTGCTCAAATCGTCGTAGGTGGATGGAGAATGACAGCGAAATTATGTGTTTGAACTTAAGGACAAATCAAGGACAACTGAATCCTGGACTCAGCAGGTGAAAGGATTCAGCAGCAAGCACAGTGTCTACAGTAAAAGAACATTTCCTGATGACATTATTTCTTCCTGAATGACACATTTTATTTTTTCTTTCATTTAAGAATTGTACTTTATCACTTTTCTCTGAACAAAATACACACTCTCTCTCTCTCTCACTCACACACACACACACACACAGAAGTACTTTTGCTCAGAACTATGACTAAGCTCAAGTAGCAGCATGAAAATGAAGGGGGCTAGTTTAATTTGATATGAGGATTTTATTTACTGGGCACACTGTGAGCCTGTAAGTAAAAGGCTGACATTTTGTAGGATGAGGGTGATGTCGTCACAGGCAGTCTTTGCTCAAATTAACATGTCAGAAAATGGATGATAGCAACTGAGCAAAAAAAAAATAGTTAGAAAAACAACATCAAAAATGTTTCGAAAAAGAATGAAGGAACCACAGAGAGCAAAAAGGGCAAAAAAGGCGGGAGGAGAAAGATTTTTTGACACTTTTCTGCATAGTCTCTGTTTCCAACTTTGTGTTTGTTTACGCCCTGGCAATGATTTTATTGTGGACAGGTATTGTCTACCGGGAGCGAGGGAAACGATGTGAACAGAATTCAACTGGACACGGCGACAGCTGCACTCTGGGAACCGTTCCAGCAGAGACTCATACAAAATGTTCCCCACCGATTTTACTGCATCGGGCGAACATCTGCAGAGTATTACTTAGTATTAATACACTTATAACAGAAGACACGCTCGTCCTTTTCCAGGAGCTAAGTATAATGACTATAGCAGGTGAAATTTTGAAAAAGCTCATGTTAAACTTGACAGTCTCACTGTGCATATTTCATACTTGGTTGGTGATCTTCACACCAGGTTTTGACATTTGTGTGTCGTGCTGTTGCCTGTTATCCTCAAACTGTTTTCCATATGTTCAATCTTTAAATTTTTGTAACTGCTTTCCTGTTTTAGCGTTGCTCCTGTGTTTGAACACGACTGCATGCGGCAGTTCGCCTCAGGGGGAGAGAAAATGTTTCTACAGGTGAAGGAGATGTTTACGATGACATTCAAAATAACCTACTAATTAAATATCGCTTTTTATCTGTCTCTGGTGCCCGGGTGTTAACACGCAATTATCCTACAATGATTAAGCAGGTAAACATTTTAAGGCAATAAAACACAAGCTGTCTGCATACACAGTGACGTCTCTGTCAGAGCTGCTCTGGCTGCTACTTAACTCGCACACAAAAAATAAAATGTCTTTGATTTTGTGTGCAGACACTGTTTGGTCCCAACCCTGCTTCATTATCGCTGAGTGTGAAGTGCTCTCACTGTGCTGTAAGCGAGCTCACAGCACAAAACAAAACCAAGATGACTGCAGTGGGTTAAAGCTATATGTTACTGCATATCCTCTCCTAATACTTTTTCGCCATACTCCTGTTTTTCTATATTCTCTTTTATCATCAAATGCCTGTGAATATCTGAGGGCTACGAATCTACCCGCACTGCGTCATGTGCTTCTGTTTTTTTTTTTTTTTTTCCTTTGATTGGATTTCTTTTGCTCTGCCAGTGAGGAACTAGGTCACCATAAACACTGACATGATTTAAAGCGGTATAATTTGAAGTAGACTGAAGAAAATGCAGAGATTTCAACATACATGAGTGCAGCATAAATGATGTGAACCAACATATGAAGCTGCTCAGTAAACGAGATAAGATAGCATTAATGCCTGTCAGTTTATCTCCTTATGTGTTTACAAAAGGGGAAACTCGCCTAGACAAGGGCTACTGGAAATACAGAGAAGGCGTGAAGGAGAGAGCAACAAAGGAGAAATGCAAGAGTAACAATACTTTCAATACATGCTGCGTCAGAGTCACAACCACTTTGCATGTTTTTTAATAAACCTTACACACTTCAGTGAGATAGAGAATTACATGAGATGATTGATGCCACCCTCATATTTGACATGAAGCTAGCAGCCAGCCACCATTTAGTTTAGCTACCTTAGCCAGCTCAAAGCCTGGAAATGGGAGAAATAGCTAACCTGGCTCTGTCAAACGGCAACAGCAAAATCTAACTGCAAGCACCTCTAAAGTTCTCTAAGAGCATTATGTCTCAGTTTTAAACTGTTAATAAGTGAGCTTTAAAGGTGCTGGTGGATTTTGCTAGCTGTTTCATGTAGCTGTTAAAACCACAAACTGGTGTTTTTTCCAGTTTGACTTTGGTACAGATTCAACAAACAAGCCACAATGTATCAATAAGTGAGCTTTAAAGGTTCCGGTAGGCAAATTTTCTTTCAATTTTACACAGCTAGGCTAGCTGTTAGTTTCCCCATTTCCACTTTTTATGCTGATCTAAGCTAACTGGCTGCTGGATGTAGCTTTATACTTAGTGAGCAGGCATTAGAGTGGTACTAATCGTCTCACAAATGTATGTGAGAATAAACGTGGAGGGCGGATGTGCACCTGGGGAGTGAAAGGCCGGTGGAGAGGGGGTGTTGCACACCACAGTTTCTGCCAGCAGGTTGTTATAAGGGTTAGTGTCGTGGGTTCGGAGGAGAGGGTTAGTTAGGAGGTAGTTGCCGGTCATCCCTGAAATAACAGGAAGAGAGAGAGAGAAGGGGAGAAAAATCAGGAGGGAGAAAAAACAGTTTAAGGAAAAACAGCTCGCAGTACTGAACTTCACGATCTGTGGTGGTGCACTGGGTGGACATAAACAAATACTGACATTCACTGCCCAGCCTCTGACACAGCAAGAGGTTCATGACATGTGATCAGTCTGCCTTTTCTTCATGGACAAGGAAACCATAGAAACGCTGGTCAAAGCAAGACATTATCCAAACAATCGACTGATGTAACTGACAAACAATATTATCACTAAAAAGTGTTGAACAAAGCCTAGCAACACAATCATCTCCAGTGTTTACATCAGACAAATTCATCTAAACAAACTCATCCAGTCGAGACACTAGACAAAACACGCCTAAGTGGCCCATCTGAATAATACAGTATCCCTATCATTGTCAGCGTGCTTGTGTCAGTGCTTAAGAATGTTTAACTCCTCGGTCATTTGGACGGACTGCTTGGAAAACTCTGTGAGGGCATGTATGTTAAAAAAATAGAAAGGAAGCTAAACTAAACTACGGAGCTACAACTAAATCTGCACTGGCAGAGTGCAGAGCTTTATGATGCTGGGATCACTCCCAAAATCTGCTCTGACCTCAGCCTGACTTTGCTCATCTCCGCCAACCGCTGCCTTCATCCTGACGATCACGCTGCAGTGAAGATGAGTCAGGAGTCTGCTGCACAATCAGCCTCTCCAGTCAGGAACGTCAGGATTTTGAACTCAAGTCCTCATCATCAGTAACATTTTATGCCACCTCTATTCTGTCTCTGTTCTCCTCATTTCACATGATCCCAGTGAAGCAGGAAAGTGTAGAAAAAAAAAATGCTGTGAATTTCACAGGCAGCATTTAACGCTGTTTTTTTTTACTGCTTAACACTAAGGGAAATGCGACATTAAATCGGGTCTTATCGCCCCCTTTTCCGAGCTGCCACACAGTCATGTAAGCTGCATCCATTGAAGTGTTTGTTGTGAATTCAGAGCTTCATCGCAAAGAGGATGGCGAATATGTCTCGTCTGGTGGCGGTGGAAGAAACGGCTGCTTACCCTGGTTGAGTGTGGAGGTGCTGTTTATGTCTCCCGAGATGAAGGAGGACTCCGACTGCTTCCTCACCGTGTCGTTCCACATCCTCCTGATGCGGCTCTGGGTAAAGAGAAAAGCAGCCATTGATCAGGACTCAACATGGTGCCGTTGTTATTCAAGGCTTCTGTCCCTGAGGATTGAGTGGCGACATGGGTTCGTGATTCATTTCTAAATTTGTATATGTGTAAGTTTCACCTAACCCACTGCTTTATGACATGGCCATGCTACGGTAAAACAAAGCAAAAGTTATTGATCTAACCAATACCAAAAAACTTGCAGTGATCTTGTAAATTGAGACATCGGCCATGAGAAGCATCCTTTCTTCTTTCTTTCTTCTCTGGAAAGTAAAAGCAGAAACTACTTCCAGATTCCCATTGGTGGTCTTCAGATAGAATAAATAAAATGCTTGTCTTGCCTATTTGATCAGTTTTTTCTGATCTGTTGGAAAATTCTCAAATTCTTTCTTTCTTTTCATATAGGTTTTCTCTCAAAAATGAAGTTGGCAGAGAAAGAGAAAGTATAAAAGAACCTTTAAAAAAGAAGAAATGAAAGTTGAAATACCAGTGTGTACAGTGCTACACTGTATTGTCACATTTCCTATGCTTTGATATACAACCTTGGCAGTCTATCAGCCTTATAATAAAGTCTAACATTATACAAAGTGAAATCGAGTACAGCAGTGAAATTGTAGTTTCACTGTGTATTTAGTTGAAAGAATCAAGATCCTCGGCTTTACAATTCAAGCGAAATGTTGAAAATAAGCTGATAATTTGAAGTCTTCACTGAAGGATAATGTTGGCAATATCCTTATTGTCGACAAATCCTGTGAAAAGACCTCTCAGTACGTCCTGACCTCTCCAGCTTCTCTGAGGCTGTTAGCCAGAAGGCCAGTTGTGCCTGAGGACATAAAACTTCAGGGGTCACAACAAAAATTTGGACTTGCATTGGCAGACTTTTATGGCGAGGATTATTCTCCGCCATTGGAAGTGTCTTTTTGATGAATGGTGAAAATTAATGCCAGACATGGCCTCTTTTGAATCTTTAATTGCAAGGTCTAATAATTACCAAGGGAAGTTTTATGAAGTCTGGTTTCAGTATTTAATGGTTAGAAAGAAAGAAACATAATGGATGAATTGAAAATCCTATCTTTTCCTTTTTTAATGAAAATGTGTTACTTGATTGATACTTATACTTTTACTGTATTTTATACTTTGCACATACTAATGTGATTAAGTACTACATGTTCCCAGATTTGTTTTGTTCTGTTTGTTAGCTGTTCAGTGATTTACTGATGTTGTCTTGTGTTGTATTATGTTTGTTACTGATTGGAAAAAAACCTGAATTACCAAAAAAAAAAAGAAAAAAAAAAAGATGCATTTGGTGGGGACTGTTTTCAGCTGTGAATCCATGAATGCGTATTTGTTGTTCTACTGGGTATTTTCACCACCAAGGCAGGGTATCTGGGATTTCACACGTTGTTTTCTAATTCCTAAAGTTTGATTTATTTGATTCCCGGTGGCTTACACTTACCTGTGTTGCGGATGAGTAGCGGGCAGTGGATCGAGATGTGGCTGCCTTGGCCGAACTGTGGGGGCCCTCAGGCGGCAATGCGCCGCAGCACTGGGACTGACGGAAACACTTGCTGTACTCTTTGCGCACCTGCAGAGGAACAACACGACAGGACACACTGAGCAAACAGACAGCAACACAATCCCCCTGAGGAGACATTCATCCATGCTCCATTAGCTATACCAACTTATCCTTGAGGGAGGCGAGAGGTGGTGTGCACCCTTGAGAGGTCACAGTCGCACCTTTCGCATTCATACGGGAAATTTAGAGTCGCCAATTAATCTAACCTGGATGTCTTTGTTATGTGGGAGAAAGCTGGAGCGACTGGGGGGGAAACCCACACAAACACCGGGACAGAACACACAGAGCTAACCACTGCACTGGCACCATGCAGCCCCCATGAGAGATGCAAATCCCCAAATCTTTATCAAATACCATCCAGCTGACAGCAGTTTAAATGCCACATCTTTAAGGAGCGGGATAACAAACACTGTGATAACATGATGAAATATTGTAGAAAGAAAGCCCTTTGATATGTGTGTTGCCACATGAGAATGAATAAATATCATGAAATGTTGCAGTATAAATATTTACAGATCCACACCTGCAGTACATGGATTAATAAGATCTGGAAAGAAACAAGCGATTCTTGGCAATGTAGTGTTTTGCTATCAAAGTAAAGTCGTAACAAATTTTCCTTTATGAAGGAATGAACTATTTTGTCCATAAAATGCCAGCATAAAGTCAATAAGTTTTCTGAGATATTTTAAAAACGTCTTGTTTTGTAAGATCAACAGTCTCAAACCCCCAAACCAATAAGTAACACGTCCTCACATTTGAGAAGCTGAAATAATCACATTTTTGCTTGAAAAGAGGCTTTGATTATTGAAATATTTGCTGAATTATTTTCTGTCCATTGACTAATTGATCAATCTGCTTATTGTTGTCAGCTTCATAACACGTCCATGTAGATTAATAACTCATTTGTTTTTGAATAATTCATTTCATCATCTGTATGGTCAAAATTATGAAAAATGTCACCGTTTCTTATAAAAACAGAAAAATCCTCTTTTTCGCTTCACAAACGACTTGTTCCTGAGTACTTCTTCATTCAAAATCTTTGACTAATCAAAGCAATAACTAATCATTTCAAAAGAGTAACAGAGGACGAGATCTTACCTTTTTCTGGAGGAGGCAGTGGAAGATGAAGATGAACATCCCTTGCAGAGTGTTGAAGATGGTAAAGAGGTAAGCCATCACAATGGATGATTCGTTGAGGAAGAACAAGCCAAACGACCAAGTGAGCCCCAGCAGACAAAGAAGGGCGAATGCTCCCAACACCCATGACCTGTAGAGGAGGAAGAAGAGTGATGTTAAGCACTGCAACATCTGGAGCAGCACTTAGTTAAAAAATAAACAGCAATACCCTCATTTGCTATTTTCCTTTTAGAAAAGTTGCATAGTGAAAAAAAATGTTGATGCAAAGTTTAGGAATGAATGCACAGCAGGTCAAAAAAACATTTCCTTTGTCATCCTTGGAGTTGTTGCCTAAAGAAAATGCAAATGCAGCACGTTATCCACTGACAGCTTCCAGGAAAGCCTAGAGGAAATAAGATAACTTTACAGTCGCTTTCAATGACGATGGTTATTGATACAGAAGAGAGATGTGAGCCACCCTGAGAGAGATGCTGTGAGCATTCACGGGAGAGAAGAAATGGGATGACATATCATACGAGAGAGGATCCACAGACATATGAGACGCGCTGTGGCCAGTAATGACTGGTTAGATTTGCTGTTCAAATTTTTTATACAATAATATTACTTTTGTTTGTATGAATAATCACACCAAATGTAAGTGGTTATTTCACTATTTTTTTTCTGTTACAAATTACCACATTTGACAAAGAGACCAAATACAAAGTGGATTTTAGGTGGAGTTAGTCTAATTATTGACAGTTAATGAGTCTTTACTTAGGATAATGTGAAAAATCCAGCATCCACTAATGCGGCTTACTGTGTGCTAAAAACAAAACTGACAGCCAATTCAATGGCTTTTTTCTTTTTCTCCAGGGTTTGGACCAGAATCAGAGTGGTTGCCTAAAAAACATGCGCCCACATAACGTGCTGGCCTGGCCTAAAACATATTGTTGAACAATGATCTAGTCACAGAAATGTACAGGGACTCGTCTTTTTATCGAGCACATGCAGCCCACTGGAGGTGGAAATACGTGGAGAGGGGTAGGGGGTCCTTTTTTCTGTTTTAACCATCTTTAAGTCTACAGGGCATGTGGCTGAGTCTGTCTTCCAAGGAAGCCTGTAAACTGTGCCAGCGCAGCAGCAAAGAGACACCAGGTCTCAAAGGTCAAAAATGCAGTTATGAAGGAATAAAATACAGCAATATAACCCTGTGCAGTGCAAATACTGAAATCATAAAATGAGCTAAAGAGGCAGAACCTATACGGGCCAAAATAAAATCTGAAAGGGAAAAATATTGGTCTGGTCGGGTTTAAGAGAAGAGAAAATCAAATAAACATGTTGGTCAAATGCAGCTTTTGAAAATTCAGAAGGGAGGCAAAAGGAGTAACGGTGCATATTATTTTTCTTTTCACACATAACTGACCCCTGCCACCCCCCCCCAACTCAACAGAAATGCACACACCCACACTAAAACCCACACACATATTCAGTCTCAACCACAATGCAGCCAGCTAATCTGCCAGAGTGACAATCCTCACCTGATACCCCCGAGCCTGGATGAGTCGGGTTTCATGGAGGTGGAGTGCTTCACCATCTTGAACATCGTCACCACCAGGAAGATGACATTGACCTGTCAAAATAGGTGTGTATCAAGGTTAACACACTGCACTTAGACAGACATCCAATTCCTGTTGCTACTGTTACAGTGGAGGAAAAATTCAGACCCTCTACCCAAACAGTAGAAGTACATTTTTACATGAAATATGACTTAAATCATGAGAAAAATAATTGATTAACTGACCAACATGTTTGGTTCAACTTCATGGTGGGTAGTTTCATCAATAACAAGGGATCAATTTGTTTATTAATTAATTAAACCTATCAGATAATCATAGTGGAGTAAAAAGTACGACATTTCCCTCTTAAATGAAGTCAAAAAGAAGTATAAAGAAAAATGAAATGAAAATACACAGGTGAATAAATAAATAAATAAATAAACTTACATTTACATTCCATCACTGGCTGTAAACACACATGGCTGTTTTATGTGTTATGTCTTGCCTAATCTATAAATGTTTTGGCTCAATATTGAGTGCCAACACCAGCATACTTGTAGCAAGAGGAATAATAAAATGTCACTTCAGTGCTGATAAAACTTTCTCTTCCATCTTTTGTTGAACATTAGAGTGAATCCCAAAGTGCAAATCCTCATTGACTATGAGAATGTATATGTGTTGAAGCCCAAACAGAACTGATGTTTGGACAGAAAAGTACAGAGAGGAAAGATTGGAGTCATGTGCCATATTTTAGAAGCAATTTTTAACTGAGGGCAGGAAAGCCAGGAAAAACATTTAAGTGATTCAAGCCATACATCCAGAAAGGTTTCCATGCTCTCAGGATGTCTCTCTATAAGCACTGAAGGGTCCACGGCCACCGAGGGAAAGGGAGGAGATGTGCTTCAAATAGGCCCAATACCACATTAAACCTCTGAAATGCACTAGTGTAAATATTCAGTGAAAATAATACATCCAGATTTTTATGTAATTAAAAACTTCTATCCCATATGCGCTCCAACAGAGCATCTGAAAGCGTGACCAATTTTCTGAACAAGCTGTAAAATAAAAAAGCATGAGCTGGGGAAAAAAACAAAACAAACAAACAAATAAAAAAACAGAATAATCTCCATGCAGTGTTCTCAAACATTTAATTTTCTTCTATTTTCTTCTGTCTTTAAACGGAAACAAAAGGAGTGTGAGTGAAGGGCAGATGGAAACCAACGAAGAAAAATGGAAGAAAAAGGAGTGGCCAAGAAGACAGAAAGAAGCTTTTAGATCACAGCTTAGAGTAATGCCGAGTTTTGTCTCCCAGCCACAGGGGCTGATTCACGTCCACATGAGGCAAATGGCTGGAGATGCATTTAACACAGCCGCAAGAGATGACACAGATCCAGTGAGACAGACAGACAGACAGGCGGACAGCGAAGCGAGGGGGCAGGGAGGCAATCTGTGGAAAGCTGAGGCAAACTACATATGGACTCCCCCCTCATGCCTGGTCTCAAAGGTACTGTCCTCTACAATGTTCACGTCCCTGGCATCTCTGCCAAAGATGACAAAAAACAAAAAAAAAACAGTGCTGCTGACACAGCACTTTGCTTTTACATGTATATACAGTCCATGGACAGATTTACATGTGTGTTCAAGCATGCACCTATATGGGTATGTCAAGTGTGTTTGTTCTGTGCTGCTTGCATGCATTCCTGCGTGCATGCATGAATGTGTGTCCGCATTTGTGTGTGTGTGTGTGTGTGTGTGTGTGTGTGTGTGTGTGTGCGTGTATGTGCACGCGTGTGCATTGTGAACACCCAGCGCACCACATGAAATATTAAAAGGTGAAGATGGAAATGTCCGTGTGTTGGGATTGGCTGGGGATGTGTCATGATCCTCAGCAGGGCTATGGGCTGTGGTAATAGTTGTCTGGCCCACCCACTCATTACTTCCTTGTTCACCCCCCTCGACTATCACCCTTGTTTTCCCACTGACCAAATGACCTTCATGCCTGAGACGATTTCTCCTCTTGATTGTGAGAGGGGAGTATTCTCTAGATGTACAGCAAGAACCAAACAGCTTTAAGTTGTTGCCGCTCACCAATTCTGATTTCAGAGGATTTCATAGCTGAGTGGACACTGATGTCCTCGTGTCAGCTATAATGGGACCACTTTCCTTTCATGCAAATTGATTGGAGAAGGCAGAGCTAAGAGGCTGCCAGCACAGAGAGAGAAAATCTATAAACTGTTTTCAAAGCTTTCCTTGAAATAAAAAAGAAATCAGTTATCAGACACGTGCACAAAATTACAACTTACCACAATTATGAAGGTCACAGGTACGATGAACGTCCAGATGAAATGATTATCAGCCCTCAGCCAGCATCTGTGAAGTACAAAAGGTGATATTTAGTTCATTAAATCATCTCATTGCCAAAACAAAGTTGATTCTCATCGAGCAGAGTTGGATGATAGGCACAGCCACAGCAACAGAACAGAAACTCCTCTGACCACAGAGAAGAAAACCCGTCCTTGAAGGAGTGATGGCCTGGTGCCATGAGAGCCTGCAGTCTAAAAGTCAGTGGTTATTGGACTCATGACTTCACAGTCTGAAAATGTCTCTTACACTGTGTACCTAAGACTCTGAGCTGTAAACAATGTATTGTAGATGGTTCAAGAATGAATTGCACCTCGGTCTGTGTTTATCACCAGGAAACAGAAATGAAGTGAAGACTACAGCAATAAAAATGGAGTTTACTTAATCCTCTAATTTACTCCTATAAATTAGGGGATTGCAGCCATACAAATCATAAAGCTTGCTGCTTGGATGAAGACCAGCGGAAAAGTGCATAAACTTTTAACTGACAAGGGCAGCAATTATCCACATGCAAAAGAATAAAAAACCCAGTAGGTCAGGGTGGCTAGCCGGAGCATTCAATAACGTTGTGGCTTTGCTCACAGCCTCTTCCTTTAGCGGTGACAGGGCGTAAATTTTCCAGGGGCTAGGGGTGGGCTATTCATTGTGATATTACTATCATTAGCACATGTGCGCATGCCGTGTGGGTCTGTCTTGATGAAAACAAGGGAAGACTAATGCGCAAATGCGTACAAAATGAGATCTCTGCAAAAACGCCACACTCACGCTCGCTGTGTGCCGTAGCTTCTGTAGTCGATGGCTGCCGAGATGCCCACCACCATAGCCGGGATGAGGTACCCCGAGATGTAGTAGTACTTCCTGCGCGAGAACTCGCTCTCAAACACCTCAACCAGCATGAGGTACAGCTGCACGCCTTCCAGACACATCCAGGCGAACGCAGCCAGGAAGCAGAAGTGGAGAATGCCGGCGATGATGGAGCACACCAGCTGACAGGAGGACAAGTGCAAACGATACAGACAGAGAAAAGAGGATGATCAGAGGGGTAACTTGGTGTTAGGTGAATCTGATCTTCCTGAGTTACACAGAATGACTAATTACTATTTACCCAAACTACTTAATGCTTTTGTTTAGAGTTTGAAAGTTCAGTGGCCGGTGACATTAGCACAGTTTAGACAGATTACAATATCAATGGGATCTGCTCCAATCAATAGATTTGACTGGGTCGAGTGACTTTGTGGAATGTAAAACAGGTCACTTGAGATTTTAACATCTTTTTCGGCTCAGCAGTTTGGTTTTATGGCATACAACTTTGTTTTTGTTTCTGGCCACAGTAGGTGGATGTTTTCAGTAAAAACCTCACTGTTCACTAGCTGCCCAGAACACAGACAAACTTAGTTACTAGCTGGTGAACACAGTGGAGCCTTTAGCTGCTGTGCCCCAGATATTTCTTTCTGTAGTTCACAGAGACAAAATGAGAGCTAAAAGGGGAGTTTATCTAGAGGACAGACACATTGCTTCAAACGAATTCTGGATGTGGAAAAAGACCATTTTGCAAACAGAATTTGCTCCGAATAGCATTCGCATTAATTATTATTAGTTACCATCATAAAGAGGAAAACACATTTTTAAATCTAACAAAAATATTCATCGTCAAAGATTGCTGCTCAGACTTTTTCTTACCTTACTAATTAGATCACCGATTATCAAACTCAAGAAGGTGATTATTTATGAAAATAGATGTTATCAATGTATCAGTAATATCAGATATATCAATGTAATATCAGACCTAAAAGTACAAACATTCATTTGATAATTTTAGAATGTTTATCTTCCTGCCTTAAATGGTACAAATCCTATGACTATTTCATAAATGAGCTTTGATAAGCTCGTATCAGAGGCCAACAAACTGCATACACTATATTTTATAAAGGCATTCATCCCTGGTATTACAAACTGCACAGTTTCAAACTTTCAGTTTAGTGAAGGTCTAAATTTCAGACAGAAATGATGTAGAACTGTGTATAAAACCAGATTTACAGCACAATCTAGGCTATCCAGATCTACCACCATTTTATGTGGTGTGTTATCTTTTTATGAACACAAAGATGTTCTGCGTATTGCGAACGTAAACTGAGGCTACTTTCCAGTAGCAGTTACAGTAGGTGGTGACCTGCGTTCTTTTCTTTGACAACTTTTGAATCACTGCAATAAAAGCAATGTCAGCCTTTTATTGGACACCGTGCAGAAATTTGCTGTGGTTTCAAAACCGGATTATAGATTATGTTTTGTCACAGAAACACATGATAGCTTCTTAATCAGTCGGTTCTGTGGTTCTTCAGGTTATGTGACTGATAAGCAGTGAGCGTAAATTGGGTGAAGAAGAAATTAGTCATGGTATCACTTTGCAGTTTTATTTTTATCTGTCTTTTTAACACAATCCCTTGAATGCAGAGGTATGTGTCTGATATGATTGTAAAGCCCTGTTTCTGCTCTTTCATCTGACATGTGTGTCATACCTGTGCAATCATGGGTTCGCGAGCCAATCGAACAAGAGTAACCGGTGCACAGATGAAGCAAAGCTATACGCAGACTGAGACTATGAAGAAATTTGAGGCAAATTCGTAAGTTTGTATCTTTTCTCTCTCAAACACACAGACGAGTGCTGGGTATCGTTTGAAAGCCCAGGTTGTGCAGTTTAATGTTATATGCGTGCCATCTCGCAATGAAAAGTTCCGGAGCAATTCAACAGGGAAGAAGGGGTGTGAATTTGGACGCACTTTGTATTCATCGGCCTCTGAGGGTTAAGCACAGCGGACAAGCCCATTCATCAGTGCTATGAAAATGAGAACCCTCTGCAGTATAATTTCCTCAGTACCTTTGGTTCGGTCATGTTGATGCCCACAAGGTAGACGAGCTCGCCGATGAAAAGGTTGAGGCAGAGGTTTTTGTGGATGGTGTTGCGGTCACTTTGCAGACCTCTAAAGAAGCAGAAGGTGAAGAGGCTGATGGCGAGGCAGACGAGAGACACGGCGATACCCATCCGTGTGATGACGGTTAGAAGAAGCTCGTGGACGCTCCCATCCCCCTGCGGAGAAAGAAACATGACAGACTGACCTTCATCTGGACACCTTTTATAACCATTGGTGAAATTTAAGCACATCTAGCTGTATTTGTGCAAATACTGACCTGATGGAAATCTCTACATATATACTTGGCTATAATGAAAATGTCCACCTTAAAACAATATTCATGTGTCAATATGGGTGTTAACACAAGTTTTGCTTGTTGTCACCCTTCCCCCTGTTTATGCTTGCCATTAAAAAATCTCTTTCTAACACTCTTTCAGTGGAAAAAGTCCTTCTTTCGTGCAGAAATGTTTATTTAAAAGTAATATGAGGTTTAGGCAGTTTGCTCTTTTTTAGCCCAGAAGCCTTCTTCCCACAGACACCGTTTTCCCCACTGGATGCTTGATTTGTCTAATTCTGACTGTTAAAGACCTCACTTTAACTTCAGACAAACTCTGGAGTGTATTTTTGGACAAAATGAGGACTGTGAATTTTGTCCTCCACCACTAAAGAAAGTCACATTGAAAGAGCAAGACGAAGAGTTAATTTAAAATGAATTTAAAGGCATAATATGTAGGATATTATTAAAAGCAGTGGTTGAATGAGCTAGACAGTGAATGAAGAGAGAGTGGCAGTTAGTGCAAACAAGGAATCTGAGGGAAAAAAAAACCCCAAAAAACAGATTTTGCACAAAAGCAGCTTTAGTGAAGGTTGTTGCTTGTTTTTGTGTAGTCCTGATCTCTTGCTGTTTTTGGCTGGGGGCCACACACAGAAACATCCCAACATGTTAAAGTATCAAGAAAATCAAAAAAAGGAAGGCAGATACAGACACCACCACACACAAGTTTGACTGAGATAAATCACTTTTGCATGTTGTTATACTTTTTTTTAGGAAACTGTTGCATATTAAACCATCAATTACAGCAAAGGGGAACTGATTGGATGCCCATAGGAGCACATGAATATTGATTTGAGAAAAATCTGAAAAATTGTAAACCTGTAAACCGATGACGTATGGCACTCAGACTTAACATGCTTGGTTCACATTATGGGGCCCATATAACAAAATGTGACATCAGTTGAGGAATTGCCACAAAGAACTGCATCCATGCAAAGTGAAGTCCACGTGTGGGTTTTCTTTTTGAGATCAAATCACTCCGAGTTCCAGTTCTTATGAAACTGAGCATGTTTTAAGACCAGGCAAATGTGAAAATAACAGCTATGACCATACAAAATATCACTCAAGAACACGGTGGCCTGAAAGTGAGGCAATTTCTCCTGTGATATTTGTAATTTTATTGAGGGCAGGAGTTGCCGTTGAGGTGATGTGTGGGGAATTGGTGTGAGGCTAAGCCTAGCCTCGGGGCTCTGGTTTCAAGCTGTGGTTAAGCTTTGAGGTTAAGACAGATGACAGGGACAGAGTTCATGAATTGGGACTTATTATTAAATGAACCACAAACTTATCCTCCACATTTATTACTGGCAAGGTCCTTGCTGCACATGCTATTTATCATGTAATTGGATTGTAATTGCATTTTGCAACCAAACGGGTCCTACACCACTTCAAGAGGGGTGGAAACATAAGTTAAAGCTGAGGTTATACTGCTTCCCAAGATTCTCTGGGACAAACGCATGAGGGAATATAAGACATGTACGATAGGTAAAACATAATTACTTCTGATAACGATATGGCTCTTCCTATCTTGATACACAATTTCGCTCTTTTAAAGTGACAGCCTGCTTTTTTTTCTCCACCTCTCCCCTCTCCTCCCGCCCCCTACCTTCTCCTCCAGCAATAATCTAATTATCTCCACTGAAATGCCATTCTTGTTCTTGCCGTGTGGGCGCAAATCTATCAGCGAGACGGAAGAGCAACTAACTGAGACAGAAAAATAGCTCGTGCAAACCACATGGAGAGGGCCACTTACCACATTTCCCCGATGAGCCATGAGGATGGCGAAGTTGGTCAAGTGACTGCAGGAGCAAGTGGTGTGGCTCTTGTTGGTTTCCAGCAGTTTACAACCCTGAGTGGACCAGTATCCCATCATGCTGCGCTCTGAGTAATTCCAGAAGGAACAGTTGGGATTGTAGTAGTTCTCCTTCTATAAAACACAAACGCAGGAAAATGATTAAACATATATGAACATGCGCTGCAATATGCATGATTATACACAAACACATCTTGTGTATTTCATATCTGTAACTGCAAAAAACACAAGGTGATGTGCAGGCTGTCTATGTGTGCTTGTTGTAGCAGTCAGTATTTGTGCACTTAAAATTCTTTCAATTTGATTGATTGTTTGAAGGAAAAGGGATGGTCCAAATAGGGAAATCAGAATCACAATTTCCAAGGAGAAACATGGCACAGAAAAAAACTTGACTTGCTTCTCAAACTAGTCTAATTAATGCTAATCAGCACCCATGACACACTACAACAATAAAGATCCTTTCTCTTTACTGCGGCAGTTTTTCTACAACAATAATACATCCAAGTGCTGCATTTGCCCTTCACTGCAAAAGGCTGTGCAGCTGTTTCAGTATTTTAACCACTCTACAATGGGGTCTTGGGGAGTCTCAGAAGGAGGCTTACATCCAGGTGCTCCAGTGTGAAGATCACGGGGTCAGCCACAAACACACGGCTGGACTCCTTGGTTATAGAAGCTGACAGGATGTGCGAGTTGACAGTGAGGGAGAGGTTACGTTTGTTCAGGTCCCCCATTCCCCTCAGTGTGGCGTTCTCCATGCTGAGGAACTGACCCAGGTGTTTGTACAGCACAAATACCAGCTTTGCCACACCTGCAACCCACATTAATAAAATCATACAGAGGGAAAATAAACAAGTAAAGTACAAATAATCTATTTAGTGAAAAGTATGACAATTGTATACAATGTATCTAACCATAAAGGGATAGTCCCACAGATGCTCATTCATTTTCTGGTCCAGAGTTAGATGAGAACATTCATATAGCCAGCAAGTCATTAGCTTAGTTTAGCGTAAAGGCTGAAAACAGTGTGCTAATGAATAAACCTGTTTCCAAAATGTAAAACTTATTATCTTATTAATATCTCATCTGACTGCCATCATCTTCGTTGCACAAAAGACAACAAGTATGTCCAATAGGGACAGATTTCATGCCATCAGTCAATTACTGACAAAGCCCAAAAAGGAAGAGGAAAGCACAACTATAAGTGCTTCTGCAGCAATTATATTTTTCTCACCATTTTTGCTGTTGACTTTGACCGTGTTGGAGGAAAGCTGAAGGGACGCTCCGCCCTTGCTCGTCTGAGGAAACCGGAAGTCTTGCACCTGACCGTCGGTGCTTAACACATAGACATCCAACACTGAGAGGTGTGGGGAAAGAGACAGCAACAGAGAGAGCAAGAGAGAGGAGGTGCATTACTCACAGGCAACCTTTAAAAAGCAGTACATGTTGTTTAATAGAGCTCTGCTGTTTAAGCCCCTTTATGTGTAAAGACATGAGCTTCATTGTACCCGTAACAGAATTGAATCTTATTGCCGAGACCCTGAAGAGTGTCATTTACTTAAAAAAAAATGTCACTAAGCTGTTGCTTGGTATTTGAAAGCCTCTAAGGCAAGAAGAAAAGAAAAAAATAACAACAAGGGCAGCGATGGAGGATGAGCAAATGCAAGTGCACAGTCAAACTGCAGCATGAATGTCAAATATTCATAGGATCAAAAATATCATTGAGCTTTTACTTTTACTTTTTCTTTCCCTTGTGGGTTCAGATAACTCTGGGCTCGACGAGCAAATCTCTGAAAATCCTCCAAATTCCTGCAGCCCCTCTCTCCTGTATGCCAGCTGCCTGGTGGTGCTCCCTTTGATGTGTGAAATTACTGAGGGGTCAGGAGGACACACGTATCAGCACACTCCCTCCCATCAGAAACGGCTTCACTTCCTCAGATAGATGGCTTCTGACAGACGGAGATGAGGAATTGTTCTCTGGTTTCTCTCCCCCTCTGTCTGGTTTTTAGCTCTCTCTACGTCCTCTCTCCCATTTCCCTCATCTTGCCCTTGATGCTCGCCTGGAGGTGCCATTTGGACTTCGACAAACTGCTAATTAAGAGCAACAATCGTTTTCACGTTATTTTTGACTCTTCAAGGGAGGTCAGGTAAGCTGTTTTCTGAGGTTGCGTCTTTCTTTATACAGCCATATTTATGTTTTCCAACTGGATATTATCTCTGTTGTGCAGATAAGCGAGAGCTTGACAAGCTCATCAAAACTGTTTGAATACGGTGATTAAGTGCCCAATATATAGAATATTACACAATGTATTAATCAGTGCCTATGGTGGAAACAGAGCCACTAGTCCTTATCAGCTCAGCTAACTACCATTTAATGGGAAAGGCTTGGAGAGAACAGATAGCGTGCTGTGTGAATGGAACAATGCCATTCAATTGGTTTCTTTGTTTTCCCCCAGAGGTCTGGAAAGTTCATCTTGCAGCACACATTCAATACTTTATTAGAAGAAATAGATCAAAAATCAGTGAGGTATAAGACAAAAAAGGTGAGTCAGAGACCATAACCATAGCAACAGAGAGCTATGAGTAGAAATATGACAGTTCACTGCACAAAGGTGACTTAAATGAATGAGATCATGTTGCTAATAAACTGCCTGTAAGGACACATTTGCTTGGCTAAATCTTTTTATTGGGATGCTAGAAAGATGTGGCATTTTTTAAAATCAGATTCTCCTTGAGAGGTAGATGTCCAGGTACACAAAAGAATAAAAATCAACCTGAAGACAATTTTACCACTCAATTTTGCTGAGAGGTGATGCACAGCCAAGAAAAAAAAAAAGAACTGTCCACATCCTGAATTGTGACTGACAGATGCGTACTTGAAGTTTCATCTGTTTTATCATTACTGGAGAGGAACTTACTGATATTTTCTGCAGGCACTTTGACAATTGCAGGCTCGATCAGGTTTTCTGCGAGGACAAACGCCCCTTCCTCCAGTGTATCCAGTAGCATTGTGGCAGCGTGACTTTGTTCTGTGGAATTCATGTCTTTCCAGGATTTCAGAGCTTCGGGCCTCAGGAGGTTGTCAACAGTGTCCACAATTGCCTGTATCCATGGAGACAAGTGAAATGTCATCTTACTGTTTTCTCCCATCATAACTTCACTTTAATAACAATGAGCAGGGACTGAGCAGCAAATGATAAAAGGGCATGCATGGCCAACAGTGACATTGGCAACAACAACAGCAACTGAAATATCAAGATCATTCCAACTAAAGACATTCAAGGATGTCAAAGGTAACTAAAATAATAATGATGATAAAAAATGCATTATGTATTATTTAATATTCTGTTTATGAAAAACAGGCCTAATGTGATGAAGTTTATCTTGGACCAATTTCTTTATTGAATAATGTAAAACTGCTTGCAGGGGGTGGCAGGGGATACAAACCAAATGTTTTGCGTTACTGGACTGAATGAAGCTAAACAGCTATTTTCTAAAAGAACAACTGCTATGAACAATGGTTTCTCTAACAGGATCTGACCATAATGGCTTTGAATACCATTCTCTTGGAGGAAAGGGGGTATTATCACGAAATCCACATCCAGAGTGGCAATCTGAGTCAAGATGGGGGGAACATTTCTGCTTGTTTTCAATTGCAATCCTTTCATTTCCTGCATTCTGATAAGCAGTAAGTAAGCAAAACATTCCACAAAACCCACACAAGTATCGTATGTTGATAAAACAAGACTTTCCTTTGACCCCAACAGGGTGAGTTCATGACTCCTGCTTGACACAATCAACCACAACGCCTCTAAGTTTCTAAAATCCAAGATTCAGAATCTAGAGTAACACTTGTGATAAATCAAGAGTGACAATTTAACCATAGGTGCCATTTACCAGAGCAAGCCCCCCACAATAACGGTAATTAACCACAACAAGCCCTTGCTCACTGTACCAATTAGTCACAGCTGTGATTATCCAAAACACTAATTGACCACAGACAGGATTATCCGTTTGTCTGGGATAGCAAGAAAGGGGATCAACCTAAGTCTGCATCAATATATGATTAACTGCAACATTTAACCACTGAGCTCATATTAACCACAGCGATGATGACTGTATCCAGAGACAGAGCTCTCAGTGTCTTCATATCTCGGGCCAGAGCACAGAAATCAATCTCTGTGGCCCTGACCTTGCAGGCAACTAGAAGCTTGCGAGCTGTGACTATGATGGGAGTTAAGTGTGTGTGTGCGTGAGAGAGAGAACATGGTTATTACAGGGTCAGAGCCATTACATCCAGACAGACACTAAATGGTCGTCCCCCCCGGTGAGCCATCTCAAAGGACCCATGAAATCCAAAAGGGAGGAAAAAAAAAGTCGACTGTCTCTAATTTGTGTAGCACAGGAAGGATCTGTGTTCTGATTGAATCCTTTTTCTCCTAATTCTCTCTTGGGTGGGTGGTGGCGAGTGAGGGTCTGAAACACTCAAACAGTGTGGACCTCAACAGCAACAGGGAATGATGAACAGTGACACAAAAATAGCCTAGCAGCCATGGTAGCAGCTCCGCGAGGCTTACTGTATGCACAGAAGCTTTGAGCTAAATGCTAACATCAACAAGGTCGCAACAACATTGCTGACATGGTGGGGTTTATAAAGTCTAATGTTTACCATTTCAACCATCTTAGTCTAATGTGTTAGGAAGCTAATATTCTTCAGTTTTACAGTTCAGATAAATTATGTTAAGGTTTCACTAAAGTTCTTAGAATTCATGAAGGTATAAATGTTAGCAACAACTTATGGCAAAGAAAAATTTATTTTGCACATCTCCAGGTCGGAGGGCCCACCTGACCTGCCAGGGAAAGGGACACAGGACCCCTGAGTTGTTTTCAAAATGCAATGGGGTACACTGTTCAGTTGGGTGGAAGGGCTGCTGCTGACAGGAAAAGACACTGCCATAGAATATAGCAATGTAAACACAAGATTAATTTTATTCACTTCACCTGTCAGCGGTTTTAATATTGTGGCTGATCAGTGAAAGCACACAGTATAAACTGCCATTTGTGGCTCCAGAGGGAGTGGTTTGATAAATTGCCTCAAGTGATGTCACTTGAGACAGAATCAGTTAGGGCTGAAGACTACATGTTGGCAGTGGAGGAAAAGTCATTAGGTTTCCTCCTCTGGGCACTGCAAACGTAAAATAATAATAATAATAATAATAATGGCAATTCATCAAACATATCAAAGTCTAGACCAAAGAGACAGACCGGTCGACATCCAGAGGAGTCGTGTTGCTAGCTCGGCTAACAACAATTCTAAATCAGTTGGAAGGAAATTCATCACTCTTTTTCTCAGTAAAATGAGACCTCAAGTAAAAACAACCCACACTTACAGGAAGTCCCCGTGAGCCACTGAGAAATACAAAATCAGATCATTTGTATTATGCTATGCAAGGCTTCGCCTCCCCAGTGTTTACACCATGCTCTTGTCTTTCAGCAGAACCTGCCCAAGGCAATAAATTCTTCCACAGCACACGAAAAGCAAAATGTCTGAATGTCTGACAGAGAGTGAAAAATCGGAATGGAGCACAAACGTATTAATGGGCTCAGAAATTAATAACACAGATAAAACACAACTGTAACAGGAGAGGGATTTTTTCCTCTTTTTTTGCTATTGGGACAAGGGAAACTAGAAATTTTACAATGCAAGCAAGTGAAAATTGAGCACGCTGCCACTTTGATCACACTTCTGTCTGACAGGGAGGTGCAATTACAACCGTGGGAAGGCAATTATTCACACAACGTATGAAAAGCGAAATGATGGAGAGAGAGATAGAACTAGTGGGGGGGGGGGGGGGGGGGGCAAATGAAAGAAAAATGTACAAATTATAGCACCCAGAGGATAGAAAACAGGACAAAGACGAGGGTGATATCCTCAGATGGACAGAAGGACAAGCCGAGTCATACAAAAAACAGCCATATCTTGTGCAAGCAGGTCACCGGGCACATACTGTAACAGGACGATCAAGGACATAGAGACAGACAGTGCTGCATGCTGCTGGTGAAGCGTTACGGACCGAGGTAAAAAAAAAAAGCCAACATGGAAAGCCTGCAGTGATAGCTATACCTTCATGTACGCCCTGCATGTCTTCTCTCTTTTTTGAAGCTTTTCCCACATGACAAGTAGATCAAGAACAAAAGACAGATCGTAAGAAAACAGGAATCATGCCACCTACCATAAATCACAGAATTGATCAAGGGAAGGAAAAGGAACACATCTGTGAACCTCAAAGTGATGCAACAGCTCTAAATGCTTTTTCTGGGGAAACAGTGTTTGCATTCTACATATGAATATGGATCACATAGTAGTGGGAGTAAAAGACAAAAAGCGGTGTGGAGGAAAAAATGCTGAGACCAGATTCTGATGCTTCCCATTAGTGATGCTTTAAAATACATTGAGAAGATAAACAATGTGGGATGAGGTCATTTGTATTTCATGCTATGGAGAGAATAATATATAGAGCTGGCTCTTTGTTGGTCTCTTTGTATTAAATAAGTTGTCTTCCCATTCTAATTGATTGGAAGCGAAGAAAATCACATACTGTAGCTCCCATACAGAACTGGTAAACAAGAGATAATAAATGTTTTGTTATATCCACACTACAGCCTATATTTCTTAACACACACACAAAAAAACAACATGGACACCACAATTTACTTACTGATTTGTGGGAAAGGGCTGCATGAAACTCACAGGACCATATCAGTGGTTTTTTTGTAAGTTTTATTATTTATTTTTTTATTTGTAAGTCGTGTGATGATTTTTTTCCAATCAATCAACAATTCTTTTTCTGATTAGACAATTAATCAAACAACAAATTTATCACTTATTCTTAAGATTATTTTTGTTACTAAATTAACAATTAATTTCCCTTAAAAAAATATCTGAAACTTGTCTCATTAATATTCCAATATTGTATTCAATCATCTCATCATAATTATCTAATTTCCACATCACTGCTGTGTTCTGATGTTAATCATAGTTTGCTTTGATCAGAAAATCTGTATTCTTACTTAATTACCTGACATAAAAACTCATGACGTGGATTTATTTCATCGCTGGATTAATACGCAGTTAAGATGATCACTGGCAAATGTATTTCTGCAATGACGTGGCTTAAATAAAATAACAGAACTGTATTTATAGATACATATATAGATAGATATATATGTAAAGTTACCCCATGCAACACAAGATCATGCATGGGGTAACTTTACATTGCCGAACACCAACGCAGAGTCCTCCATTTTTAGTTCGGTAAAACTGTAGTCGGCTTTCTGCACTGACCTGATTTTTTGATCATATATACAAGAAAGACCGTCTTCATAACCAGGGCAGAGGAATCAGGGCTAACCTGATTTTCTGAGTTGGAAAAAGCTGATTCTTGAGCATGTATTTAGGTAAGTGGGTTTCCGATTAGCTTTTTACAGTTATGCATGTGCACACCAAACGCTGCCAATAAGTATCCTTGTTTTTTTGTTTTTTTAAATGAACAATTATGTTTAAAACTATAAATTAAACTAAAACTGCAACTAAATCAAAGCAGCTTCTTCAAAAAGCAACATCTGGCTGTTTTACTGCCTTCTGTGGTGGAAATGCTTCAAGTTTCACCTCTTGTTGGGTGTGTGCATGGCTGAACCTGCAACTGGTCTCAACCGTGATGTTACAACCTGTACATCATGGCAGACAGGTTAAACTACCAGTGAGCAGCAAAAACAAGATTTTCAGCAGGTGTTGAGGAACTCATTTAAATATAAATGAGTCAGTTTCCATAGTTGAGCTAACATTTGTGCTATAAGGACAACCTGTATTCCGCCTGTCTGTTACAATCAGCAAGCCACAGTCCCCAACCAGAAACAATGGCAAGAACAAAGTAATGTGGTTTCTTAAGTTTGAATTCATTTTTAGCAGAGTTGCTTTGTTACTGAAGAGTAAAATGCAAAGTGCAAACATTTCAGGTCAACCTGCAATTAAAGTGAAGCAACTAGCAGCAATAATGCAATTTAAATCAAACATTACATTTCACGTTCACTATAAAAGGATCCCACAACTCAAGCAAGTCTGCTAATAGATTTTCATACTACAGAAGAATAAATGGAAACTAATGGCTGTCCGGAACAGTAGCAATAAAAATTAAACACAGCCGCGTAGTCCACAGAATAGTAAGCTGTGATGAAAAGTGTATGTGATTTCTAAGAAAGACAATAAAACTTGCAAAACCACTTTTATGGTCCTTTGACTTCTGCCATTCTAGATTGAACTCAGCCAATCACAAGATGTTGTTGTCATGTAGACCTAAAACTCACTGCAACATTCTCAGTGCTGCAGTGACAAACCTGCTAGCTCTTATCTTCAAATGCAATAATCGCAATGTAGCTGTCTGAACATTAGGGCACAAACAACAGGCGTCACTTTGGTGCAAATCACCTTGTTTACAGATCAACTGCTGTTTAGAAAGACTGAATAACAATGTAATTTTTCAAGCTGTCACTCATCTCGCCGTGAAACTGCCAGCAGCTGAGACACGTAGGTAAGTCTAAGGTCTACTCTTTTCTTGCCGAGTGCTTGCAGAGGCTCCAGGGGAGAGTTCCACACTTGTCAGTGTTGAAGAGTCTTTGTATTTTTCTTTGTGTTGGTGGGGGGCTCATGGCCATTAGCTCCTTTAAGGTGCAACTGCCAGGTGACTCTGTGTTTCCAAAGCCGGTAATTACCAGGGAGCTGTAGAGGAATGAGCTTCCCCTCAGGGCTAGACCCGCCTCCTTAGCCCCCTCACCTGAGACTGTGAATGTGCGTCCGTGTGTGCGTGTGTGTCTGTGTATTGGTAAGTGTCTTGCTAATGAATGTCTTGAGTCATGGGGGACAAAGTTTAGGCCAGACAGGAATTTTCACAGTACCTTGTTGAAACTGCGTCCAGCTGAGTCTTTCTCACTCGGTCTGAGCTCCTGCAACTGAGCATCCAGGATATCCACAAGCTGCTCCATCAGGCGCACCGAGGAGCTGACGTCTCCAGCAAACACGGGGCCCTGTGTGTGGCGTGCCAGCTCATTGGCTAAATTAGCGGCATTTTCGCCACTTCGAATCTAAAAATAGCAACGAGGAAAACATGGGTGTCACTGAGGCGTCAGTGATGCAGGCTTGAGATGGTTCTGCGGTATGAAGATAAGACAATATGTCTCATATACTCCTCAGGGTCATAATTCATTCAGACTGGGCTTGTTCAGAATGAAAGGAAAGTCAGTGGGTGCAGAATGTAAGTAAACACAGAGAGTGTATGTTGAACATACTGGCAAACAAAAACATGGACAAAACACATAACTTGAAGAAACAAAAAGGAAAAAGTTGAGCTCGACTGAGCTGTGACACAATCCCGTACTACATACTAATTTTACACATCGGATACTATATAATAATATTCACAGTACGGTGCTTTTGCAGTTAGTGTACAAGAAATGAATGTACTTTGTAATTTTAAACTGAGTAAATGAAGCAATACAATCAATTAAAAAGCAACCTTGGAATTCCACTGCCAATTCAAGTTCTCAAAGAGAAAGCTAATGCAGCTAATGTCTTATCATACAGACCATAATTACGAGAGGCAAAATGGGGGAAACATTCATACCATTGAGCCTCTAAGGTGTAATTCCGAGTCAGAGATACAGGAAATTTCAGACTGCTGCAGTATCTCCCACTTGGTGAAAAGAACTACAGAAGTGTCAACAAACTGGTGGGATAATGGCTGCAAAACGACTATTGTTGGCAATTACATCCAAATAAAATTCAAAATCAGTGATAATATAATCAGTTCAGCCAATTCAGCATCTGGTTTCACTTGTTAATGAGCAAATATGCAAAATGAAAAATGCCTAACGCAGACTCCTATTTCTCCTGTGTGACTACAAGGCTAGCAAAGGCAATATCCACACTAATGTGAGGCTTTCCCTCCCTTCTTTCAGCTGTACCAACATGGCAGCATAAACACGTGTCCAAAGATTAAATAACTATTTTTGTTTTTCTAAGATCATTCCAACACTGCCTCACTACCATCTGCAATTTATTTAAGCTTTGCATCTGCAAGCAGCTTATATATGTACTTATTTGGTAAAACAGTGTCAAACATCAAACATTTCTTTAGTATACTTTTCCCTTTGCTTAATTAGTACTGTAGTATGCAATTCTGCACTGTGTGGAAGGTGTTTTATATGTCACATCAAAAAGATAGCTTAGATAGCTATATGTCGGGAGTTTGGGTTGCATCAGGCTACTAACACGCTTATCTGTGCATCTACATTAGATTTCTACCTGCATGACAACATCAAAGCTGACGAGTGAGTGAAAAAAGATGCTCTGGCTCTTTGACTCTCAGCAACTGTCTGCAGAGCTTGGCATGACGTCTGATGTTTCAGCTCATTTCAGCTCACTGCCACTCACTTTATTTTAGCTGGATTTGAGTAAAGTGTTCATGATGTATGATGTGAACAGTCATCTGCTACTTTAAGAACAACAGACCAAGCAAAAAGATCAGAAATTGCCTCTAGATGTTTGATCTTAACTGTGTAACATGTTTGCTTGCTGCTATATTTTGTAATTGACACATTCCTGTCTTACCTTTTGTGCCACTTGGGTCACCCAGTGTGAGGTGCAGTTGCTGAGGTCTGGCCCTTTGGAGCACCAGGTCCCTGCCACAGTGCAGAGGAAGGAGGCAGTGCCTGCAGTACCACAGAATAAACAGAGCAGTTGGAGGGAGGCCAAAACCTTGCTCAAGTTTACAGTTTCTCCCGTTGATCCTTCATTTATACAGACCCTAGAGCCGGGAACTAACCATTTCAACCATTTCCAAACAATCTGAAAGTCTGCAAGAAGTGTGCCATCTACACGAACTAAACAAAATTGTGGAAGGGACACTGAAACGCTATCAGGTTTCAACATAACTGGTCAAAACTGTGAGGAAAAAAAAATGGACTCTGGTTTGTTATAATCTCTAAACATTTCAGAACTGTAAACATTAATTTGCTTCCATATTATGCATTTCTAAATAAAATTTTAAAAAAAGAACTCCTGATGACTGTCTCTTCACTGACAACAGAAACAATATATGTAATATAAGTCTCATTCCCTTTTCGCATCACACAACCCCAAGTCAAAACACTGTTTTTTTTTGTTTACTTTCATCCTCCAGTAGTTCTGATTTATATTTTGACAGTTCTGTCAGTCTCTGTGATGGGGCGTTAAGGTAACTTGTGAGAGACTCATGTGAGTATCACTGAGTCTGAGAGTCTGATAGAACTGCCATCAAAACATGCTCCCCTTACCACTGACTTCCTGCGCTTCCACGAGTGATGTGAGGAATAACTGTGAATATACTGTCTGAATGTAATTACGACAATTAGCAGACATTGGGCTTTGGCAGAGCTTTCTCTTTTATAACTTCCCAAACACTGTCCATCATCTTAATTGGTTTCTGCGCTTTGTTAGGTTGCAAATCAGCAACAGTTTATTTTTTTCCTCTGTCCATGCACTCGCACCGCAAGAATAAATGTGCTTCAAAATTACACAAACAAGAACTATGTACATTATGCCATTATATTAAAACAGAGTCCTGTTACCTATTTTCAGGAAAGTGAATGGCCCTAATCATGCTAGATTATAGTTTCAAATTAGACATGCCCTCTAGCTGAAGTGTCAAAGACTCAGTACACATAAGCAAAGATAGAAATAGCACATTAACACCTAAATAAGCACAAATAAAGTAACAGGGTCATTTTCACACACTTTCAGGATCCTTGAAACTTTGTTTCTGAACATTTGTATGCTGAAAGTGTGATTCTGAGACTCTTTGAAATGTTTGATTGTTAATGGAAAAAAACACTAAACCTGTTTACCTCCTACTGAGTTTAAGAGCAAATAATCAAGATGATTAAAAATAGCAGGACAACACATAAAAAGAATAACAGAAACACGTGTATTTCAGAAAGGTACATGCTGGGACTCAAGCATTTTAGCAGATATTGGCCCAGTTTTATGACATAAATGTAAAGTGTGAATGACTGCCAGAGCTAGAAGAAAATGAGAGATTTTCTTCTACATTGTCAGGCAAACATCAGCCGCTATTCACACAGCAGTGCTAATTAGATGAGTTATCCCACACAGCTATGGAAGGAACTGGTTGTCTTTTGTGGTAATAGTCACATTCACAACGTGTGCTAAACATCATAATCGTCACAGTGGAAACTCTTGGTTAATTATACACAGTCCAGTTTTCGATCACAGGTCTAATTATTGAACAACAAGCTGATTGCACAAAATTAAATTTTCAATAAAAAGTTACAATTCAATTTTGTGTTGATAAATCAGATTCTGGTTACTGTTACTGTGAAAAATGCAAATGTTACTAATCACTTAAAATACCCATCAAAAATACCCATCATCATGCTTATAAGATCCATATTTATTATTTTATTATCAATTATATCATCAGCATGCCTCAAACACCATCATCAGGCTTACCTCTGGTCCCTTTAGGGCAGGGCCTCTCCACAGTGCTGCCAGTGTGGGTCTGAGGCCAGTCGATGGTTCGCCTCCTCGTCGCCTCACAGAAACGTCTCGGTGTTGGTGGAAGCTCAGGGACTGTGGGCTCCGCTGTACCTGAGCCACGATTGTCCTCAAATGGGTCCCTCCCATCTCTTGGATCTGCTCCTGCTAAAGTGGTGTCAGCGTGCCCCTTCACAGTGGACGCCGTGGTGGTGGTGACAACTGAGGTTGTCTTAGGCATGGACGGTGAGACGGAGAAATCTTCGATGGTTGGCACTGGAACGAAAGAAGAGCAAAGCTGTTATAGCTTGAGCCATAAATGTCCTTGCCTTGAACTCCCGTCGTTTGCAGCAGTGGGGGGAACTGCAACTGTTTTGAGTCCTGTGGCTTGTTGGCATTACTAGAGTTACTGCTGCCCATAATTCCTGGAAATAAAAAGCTCGGAACAGCCTTCACATCTTTTCTGGTCCTTCACTAAACTCCTGCTCCTTCAAGGCAAACCTGCCAACGTGACTCCACATCTATCTCTTGCTATTTTTGGTTTACTTAAGCCCATAAATAAGACAAGAAGTTGCTGTGGCATCCTCTGACATAGCAGTGATTTCCTCCCGACAGAGTCAGTATCTTGGGCTGATTAAATGTCAACAATGAAGACAAAGCATTCCTGCATTTTACTTTTTTGTCTAGTTCATCTCTCTCACTTTGATAAAGCTGGTGTGTGGAAGGAGAACTGCACTGCTCTGAGCAAAAACCATCCATCAGCAATAATGCGATTCCACTGTATTCAATCCACGCCTACCCTGAAAAGCAAATCTATGTGTGAATGTGCACATGCATGTGTGCAAGAGCATTTGTGTTTGCTCCATTGCTCAGGTGTGTTCCTGCTTAAAAACCATGGCGTGTGCACAGATGGATATCTGCTGCGGAGAGCCTGGAGATAACTAGGAAATGAGAACAGAAATAGGAAATCTATAAATTTTATACAGTATGAATAGCCAATATGAATAAAAAAGGAAAATAAGGTGGATGTTTGCGTGTATGTGCGTAAGTTCTACATGGATATACTAGTCTAACGCATGAATGATCTTACATTTTTACCCATAACCACCTGATTGTATGTGGAGATAAATGCAGCTTCCCACAATGAGCTCTGCAGTTGTGAAAGGCACTATAATGTTGTCTTCAGGTTCCCTGGGTGCCTCTGGAAAAATGCAATATCATGCTATCTGACACTCCATCATCAGACACATATCTCCATTTCCTGTGAGAGAATGGTGACAGAGCCCACATTTCACATTTCACACGAATCAGCCAGACAGGGGGATCTTTGCTTTTTCATTTCAGTGAAATATTTGACTTTATTACAAAGCTGAGATCTAGCGATGTGGTCAGGAGGCCACAGCAGGGAGAGAACAGTCTGATGCTCTCTATAAAAAAAATAAACCCCAAACCACCCTGCAGTGAGGCTGAATTGTGACATTTTACTCAGTGACCTTTTCCCTTGGTAGGAGCCCTGGCTAATTACCTTACACTCATTCAGTCATTGTGTGTCTCTCACACAGACATTCACAAGTTGGCCACGCCAGCATGGCTGCAAAAATAACAGCTGACAAGTGTGGTTAGTACCCACAGCTATGAAGGTGTTCAGAATTACTCAAAGGAAGCAAGTGTGACAACAAAAATGACTAAAAACTGCAGAAAAGCCAAGAAAAGGACCTGACAAGAAATGTCTTATTATATTTCTCATTACAAAACATAAGATTGCCATAGTTGCCATCTTTTTATTTATTTTATTTCTGTATTTATTAATGGAAGTAAATTTCATTATAAAAAATCCTGAACAGATGAATATATATGTAAAACATAATAGTATAACAATGCCTCAGTGTAAAAGGAAAAAAATATAAATATGTTTTTTAAATAAATTACGTATTATTATGTATGTATTAGTGAAGATTTTTTATCGACTCAGGAAAAGTGAGATGATTCATGAGCTGACTCCACTGATTCAATATAAACATATAATGCAATAACAGGGCAAGTGTAATTAGGTTTCAGAATATTACACCTCTCCATACCTGAGTAAACTTCTGCTTTTCCACAGCCTGTAAAATAACATGTGCATCACCTGATTAACCAAAGCCCTGTACCTCTCATATTTCACTACAAATTTTCATACAGTATCAAGATAGATACTGATCAGTCTTACTGAACCGGTAAATATTCACATTTAGTAATTTTCCTGAAAACATTTAAATTGCTCAGCATAAAACATCATTTGTTAACTATTACACTGGCATTCTCTTTTGATCCGAAACAATTAATCAAGTAATCTATTAATCAAAAATTAGCATCTTCTCTGATAATCAAATAATGAATTAAAAGAAAATCAATTCAAATTTGAAAAAATCTCTAGTTCTTGCTTCAAGAGTACTAATATGGATTTTCTGTTCTTCTCTCTTTGTCTGATTGTAAATGTAACCTGTGGACCTTGGACAGCTGGATAGACAAAATTACCAACTCAAAGACATTCGCTTGGGTTTCTGGGATGATGTGATGAATGTTTTTAACTATTTTCTTTTTCATCTGAAAAAAATTAGTACACTCATTTAGAAAATTGAGAGATCCAAAATGAAAAGATTTTCTAGTTGCAACCCTAATTCCCTTAATCACTCACAAAATCCAACAGATAGCATCTTACATTACAATAACATATTCTATTCAAGTACATAGAAAAACGCACAAAATTATTTTTGGCATATACAGTGAGAACCTCAGTCATTGTCTCTCATTTCTCTTTCAAGCAGAATCATAAAAATGAGGATGCCGACAGTCATTTTTTTTTCTTTTCTCACTCAGATTGTGATTGTGAAGAACACCAAGAACGTTAAATACACAAAATATCTATTTAATATTACATCGAGTAATGTACTGTTGATGGTGATGCATTGATGCATTTGTGGGGTTATTTCGAATCCTCTGCAGCAGGTGCACAGCAATTTTCTTTTGATTGTGATGAGTAAATTTTAGTCCAGTAAAAGCTCAGTGTCCTCTGATAGCACTCAACCAAGAGAGGATCGCACCAATTAGCTGCCATTTCTCCCAAGAGGCAGTGAAGTCACTCTTTATGGGCAATCTGACACCAAAGGCGTACTGTTGCCATATGCTGAATAATACCTCTTGTAAATAATGGAAGAGTTTGAGACTGAACACTTGCAAAATGGCTGTCACTGGAGTCTAAACAGAGTGTGTAAATTAAAACTGAGCTAAAATGAAGGAAAACTATTACGCAAGATCATCAATCAAGACATAAGAGACGAAAGAGAATTAGTTTTATCACTTTATAGCCCCCCAGAACCAATTATGTAGCTGTGAGGAAGATGACAAAAAATATTAAAGCATAATCAGATGATCTGAGGTCTAGATATTCTGTTTGTCCTTGCTTTTGCAGCACTATGTGAGCAATTTTATCTCAAATTACACACTTATAGTCAAAGCAATAAGAACTTTACGCCTGTTCATACAAATTCCAGGATGAATGGATCATAAGCCACCTAATATGTGCTATTAGGGAAGAAGGATGACAATTTCAGCCAAAATCAAGCTGTTTAGCGCTTTCGTTTTTTATGATGAATCAAACAGACACATCTAGCTGAAGGGAAATATTAAACAGGTAGAGCTCAGTTAAAAATCAGCTAAATCAGCAGCAACTGTTTACATTATTTAAGGCCTCCTTTTTTTTAACTTGGCAGTTTGCTATCTTTGGACTGAGATGCACCTGATTCAGCTGCTGGAATATGAGAGGATAACCCTGGTGAAGCAGGGTCTATGTCAGCAAACTTCCCATTGTCGATTGTCAAATGATCACCAGGCACAATAACCTCTTGGAGTCTCTGCTGGACACCTGGCAACTCCTCACAGCCAACAAAATGTCTGGCACATAACCCCCAGTAAAACTGCAAATTGTCTTTGTTGCACTTCCATTTTTGCACATCTTAAAACAAACAAGATGCGTTAATTACCATTGTTTGGGTAACTAGAAAAGTGTTATCATCAATTATCACCACAGACACAAGTCACTTAATCAGCATTTCGCACATTTGGAAATACAAAACATGCAATAAAAACATAACATACAAGGAGTCAACATCTTGGAGATATTTTGCCTACTGGCTGTCAACACTAGCCCTCATGACCGCCGGACAATGAGCTGGATGGGTTCATACACATTCGACCCTGAAGAAAACCCCTGAATTTTTATTAGGATTAGTAACTATAATGTAATTCTTGAATTTCAAATTGTAACTAGCTAAATGTTTCACACTGTTTCAATGCTTTGTGCTAAGCTAACAAGCTGCTAAGGGTTGTTTCATATTTTGTGGTGGTACTGATCCCACCATCTAACTCTTCCCTAGAAAGTGAATAAATCTATTTCCCAAAATATAAAAGTTTTTGCTTTAACTAAACTGTATCTTGCCACACTAATGATGCCCAAAATACCACAATGAATTAGACACAGTGACTGCATGTGTTTTACATAGGACATTCATTTGTCTATTTGTTGTGCATTTTAGCTCGACTCCATAACAAGACTGTCTCAGAGGGTAAGAACTGTGTACGAGCTACAGTTGGTCTTCTTGCCTCTTTATACAGAGCCAGTGCTGGTAATTAATGACAGAGAAACAAATCCCACGAGACATGAATTTTACATTAGGCTGTTTATATGCACTCATGCTGTTCTGCTTCATTCAAGCCTATGTGACGGGTGCACATGGCTCGGCATGGAAGGTAATCATGTGCAGTTCCTGTGAACTATGTCATCATTTCTGCTAAATGAAATAAAAAAAACAAGAAAAAAAACTCTAGCCGTTGAGAAATTGTTGCAGGACTCACTGCTTTACTGGCACTTGTTCTTTAAAGAGCAGTAGACAGAAAAAGCTCTGCTGGACATATCCTGTGTCTGTGTGGGGTAATTTATGAGGCCTGAAACGGAGCACTGTGGAGCACAGTCACAACTAGGCCGTCTGAGTCAGTAGAAGGTGGCGAAGCAGCTCACAATAAAGACACAAGCATGCGGACAGCGATATAAATATGCAGACAGAAAAACACTCCCTGACGTCTCTGTTGTGCACGCCTATAATATCCATTTAAACGATTTCCTTGCACAACCTCACTGACGTTGATTAGAGCATTTGGAAATGTGACTTTTACATCAACCTCTAATTCTCAACTCAGCTCAAATCAACTTAATCTCTGTTGCTGATCCAAAGTGCTTTACAGAGAGGAAAACAAAATCAAAAGAAGGAAACAGAAACAAGAGAAGAGAGAAAAACAGAGTGTGATGGTACAAAATAGTAATATTAATAACAATTCTAAAAAAATGTTAGTAATACACCAATATAGTAATAATAACAATTAAAATATCTTCATTGTCATATGTCCCCCATGTTATAACAGTAACAAATACAATAACAACTGCAGTAATGAGAGCGAAAGCACAGCTCAGGTAATGCCATAAATACTGCCATAATTTCTGATAGAATTTCTGTTGCATAACATGATGCTTCAGAGGGTGGATCACAGGCTTAGTGCATGATATATGTGCCGTAAATCATTTACGTCTGGCGTTGTTACATAAAGAAAACCAAAGAGCAACAAGGTGCAGCTGGGTATAGTCACAAAATGGCTGAGAAAAATAAAAAAAAAAGAAGAAAGTCATCTGTATCACAACAGGTATGTATCATGTGGCATGCAGGATATGAAGTAGTACAATCTGGCACAGAGCCCACTTGCGTTCTCTGCTATAAGATATTACTGTTATGCTGATCGCCAAAGCCTTTCGGACTAAGCCATTAATTTTCTGCCTCTCGTCTTTAAGGCCTCAGATCAATGCAACCTCAAAGACAAATTAATTTTCTCCTTTCTCTCCTTGTTAGTTTGAAATGCTCTCACCAATTACTAGCTCCTCTGATTATTTTTTCTCAATTCATTGGACTGAAATAACTTAATGCTTTTGCACATCACAGAGAGACGCACTTAAGTGTGTTTTTTATTGGCATGCAACTCTTTTAGAGAGGCATCTGAGGATGTGCAAGTATTGATCATTGCTGTTTTGTGTTTATAATGCATTAGCAGAGCATAGTCATTTTCTTTCAACACATGTGGATTGTTTGGAATGGTAAGGGGAAAGATCAATATGGGGAATGATCTTGGCTAATCACTTCAAATCAACCAGGGCCAGAATTAAGAAACCTGCAATGTTACAAACACATAAGGTGAAGGAAATACGGTCAGTTATTTTCTGCTTTGATCACTTAGCCAAAACTCCAATAATATAAACCCCTAATCCCGTCAGCACTTCAGCGTTCCTCTAAGATGAGCCTTACAGCCAAGGTTGATGCCTCTGACAGAAAAGGACACAGACACTCATTGTGTTACATGAGTTCTACAAAGGAGAGAAATACACTGGGTTTGGTGTTCGAGGTAACTTCACTCTGTGGTCGATGAATCTTAATGGGCACAATTAATTTCCTTTACGCCTCAAGTGCCCCTCAGTTTCACAGAAAGAGAGAGAGAGACATTATTTCAGCACCATTAGATTACCCGGCAGAACAGGTTGTTTAATTCAACGCCATATCATGGGCAGCAATAAATCCTAATAGCTACACAGTAAAGAAGTTAAAGGTGTAGATCTGAAAAAACCTAATAAACAAGAACCAATTATTTTCAAGTGCCATTCACAAAGCCCTGTGTGCCGCTGCTGGCCGAGGCATCTCGAGATGCCTCCTCTCTCCTTCTTGAGCCCACAACATTTCAAAATGTTCCCATAAAACAAAGTTAATGATCCAAAGTGACAAGTTCAGCTGCAAGGACATATTTCTGATTGGATCGAAATAACAAAATGGCGGCAGGAAACGGGTAATTGGAATAGCGAGTGAGATCAACAACTATATTCTGTTGGGTTCCTTGATTAAATGCACTGTTCCTGCAGCAAGTGGCAACACTAAGCCTATGTGGCATTTATGTTTATCGGGGCATTACAGTAGCTGAGAGAGCACATTAAACCCTTCATTGAAAATGCTCTGTGATGGCCTCCTCTCTGTGAGCCTCTTTTGAGACAAGGAGGGTAATTATGATAATTCAGTTGTTAATTACATTTACATACATCAGGAAGTGAACAGTTGAGAAGGCAGTTTGCATGCATGGAGAACTCATTAAAGTATATTTCACATCTCCTCCAACATACTCTTAATTAAGGCTTTGGTTGTTCAGCAAAACAGACACAAACTTTGAGTCCCCTTTGGTGTCAAGTTATCATGCTATGAAGATTCCAGGGAATGGCAGGATGGCAGGGCAAAAACAAAAAAAAAAAAAGTGCTGACAAGAGGCCAGGGTTCAGGAGCACACACCCGCCATTGAGACATCAACACCAACCCCAACCCCCATCCCCTTCGACAGCTCAGGTCAAGAATCAGATTTCCCCCTGGCAAACCCCCTCCCGAATATCCAGAAGTTAAAAATCATAACCTAATCCAGACTGTTGCTCAAGGGCTACTCGAGCCTCTAACATAACATGAAGTCGGGTCAAGCTCCTTGTTTCTTCACTTCATTCAGCAGACTTAGCCTGGCTCTGTGTGGTAAGGTGGCTGCAGTCAGGTAATTAAACCCATCATCAGTTTAATGTAAGGTCCTCGTCTGATGACACGTATGTCGCCTCTCAGCACTTCACAGCTTAATTTAAGCCCCTAAACGCCTGGCAAGGTCCTTCACTGTAATTGATCTCTTGTTCCAGCTTTTCTTCTACCCTGATTCACCATGTGGTGTAGAACTCACACACAGTTTGTTTTGGTGATTTTAGAAATATAATGCCGCAATAGGATGGCGATTATTTCCTGATCCATTGTAAAACAAAAAAGGGTTTCTGTGAAGTTGATGAGGTAGCCATGGCAACATAACTTGAAATCCCAAGAAAAGAAGAGGGTAACCTCTGTTCATACTGTGCACAATACTTCTCAGCTTCATTCCCAGCATTTTATATATAAACATATATATCTAATGGTTTTAGATCAGGCCTGAGATTAAAGAATTTGATTGGGTCCAAGCTTCAGCTGGAGCGAGTGCCTCAGCTTGCCTCATGGTAATAAAAAGAAACAGGTTTCTGAAGCAGTGTGATCCCACGGGAAGATATCCCTCATTCCAAGGTGAATCTGTAATTTCTGTCTGCAAATGAGCCCTTTCCCCAAGACTAACACAACCCTCTTTTCTTTATCACACCTGAATTGCATCCAAAATTAAGAGGCAGCCATCTGTGACATGCCACGCTGTAACCAAACAATGGAGAACATGCACAAAGACAATGGATTAAACAATAAATGGAGCAGCTCTCACCTTCAGCAGGATCTGGTGGCCCGAAGTCCAGGTCGTACCGCAGGACGTAAAAGTTATTCCACACATACAGTTGGTTGTCCCTGGGGTTGTAATCCACAGCGGTGATGTATTGATACTGGTTTGGGAAGACGATGTCAGTGTACTCGCCCTGGCTCAGTTTGGTGTTATAGATGTAGTCGATTTGGCTCCTGCTAGCCTCGCTCTCGTTCTCTTCATAGGTTGAGCGCACCACATGTAGCACGCCGCATACCATGAAGGCGTTGGAGGCAGAGCGCTTGTCGTAAGCTGTCTCCCATGTGGCCTCAAAGCGGAGAGTATACGGGTTGAGCTGGCTCACCACAATGCGCCCATTGTTCTGCTCTGTGGCGTAGATTACCCATAAACCCCTCTCATCTACTGCCAAGTCAATGTCTGTCTTGCCACCCCAGCGGTAAGGTGAGGTGTCATGATAATTGGCATTATTAACAATAGCCTCACCGCTTTTGATGCGAGTGCGCAGGTCAAACTTAACAATGTTGCGAGTGCGTTCCTTGTTAAAGAAAATAGCACCATCATAGGCTACGAAGCCTGTTCCGTCAACGCGGTGGGGCAGTTTATAGGTCGTCGTCTGGCGACCATTTTTGAAGTCCTCCAGAGAGGCGTATTCAATGAGGGTATCAGTGCGGTACGGCGTCCAGGGCATGAAGAAGACTTTGTCACCGGCTTGCAGCGGGTCTTTGCACCATGACCCCGCTTGCTGCTCTGCCTCATAGAGGAAGGTGGCATCTCCTACACCCTTCAGAGTCCCGGGACAAATGAAAACTAGTGACAGAGAAGAGAGTGAAACAAAATACATTAAGGAAATTATATTTTAAACATGAGTAAAACATTTGACACGCATCATTCTGGCTGCTGTACAACTCAAATGCAGGACAAAAGGATCAGGGACAGCAAATTTGGAGGAATCTAGTGCTTTTGGACTACTGCTAATAAATACGGGGAAAAAAGAAAATAATGAATGCGCCACAGTGATTATTCAGAATGAGAAATGTAAGGTTAGGAGAACTTGCATCTCAAGGGTCTGCTGCTACATCCTAGCAGGGGCAAAATGAAACAAAATGTGAACAAAAAGCGTAAAACTCCTGCAAATGAAAGACACAGGAAATGGGATACGAAGACATCACTCTTTTTTCTTTTTTTTAACACCAGTCTGTCTCTGACATCAAATGCCACATGAACAGCTGGGTATATGGACACACTGCACATGCATACTCACATGACTGAGGTCATAAACCAAAATGATAAGGGAACAGGCTTCACATCTTGTGATAAGAGTGAACAACAAGTTGTCAATGATGGTGGGAGCAAAGCAGAAGTAAAATGAAAGTGGAGGTTGGGGAATAAATCGTACAACAGTGCTAAAGGATTTTCACTACTTCTGTGGCAAAAGACAAGAGAAACCACTGATGGGTGAGGGAGGTCATGGCAAGGTTCCCATTTAGACAGCTTTAAAGTAATTGGTTCTGGATAAAAAGGGACACTGTGAATTCTTGTTTTTCAAACCTTTTTTTTTGTTAGTCTGTGCCAATCTCACTCAGCCATCACTGCTATTTCACATCACGTGCTATGGGTGCAGCAGAAGTTGGGCCAAGCAAACTAAGAATATATATACACAACAACTCGTTCTTCAGGGGAGTCAATACAGTGTTAGGCAAGAGTCCCTGGAACAAATCAACACCAAACAATTGGTGTTTTCTTTCACATTGTGAGGACAAAAAACTACATTCGATGACTGTGGATGTCATTTGAAATTTTGTTTTGAAATTCATTTGGATTCCATGGGTGCAAACAAACCTCCTATGGGTTTAGTATTTTGACAGGAGAGGCAATCAGGAGGGGGAAGAGACGTGAGGGGAGCTGTACTCAACACCACAGAACAAGGAGCCGGGGGGGGAGGGGGGACCAGACCACTCATTTACCTTTTTGCTCCACTTCTATTTCAGGCATTGGAAAAGAAAGCAAAAAAGAGTGCAAAAGGGAGAGAAAGGTTATCACGAGTCAACTACCAGGTACAAAGAGAAGAATTAGTTGGAGGATATGACCATGAGATGAACTGCAGAGCTGCTATGAGAAAGAGCGCTGAAGGAAAAAATAAGGATGTTTGTTAGTGAGACAGCCTCTCATCCTAGGATATAAAAACAGACAAGTTACGGCTGGAGACGAGTTATGTGCCATGTTTTCCAGCACATTAAACTTTTCATTCCTACCATCTTTAACTGCCAACAAAATAATGTACTGGCCACTGCAAAAGCAGAATACATCCCTCTAAAAATGCTTCTCCTAAGTGGCAGAAGAAAAACAAAATCTCCTGGTCATATTAAGATGGATAACATTCTGAGAGAAACAACACAGCAGTTATTTTTGGCATGTATTAACTAAGTGTGGAAATTGTTCAAACTTTATAAACACAAATCAAAACTCAATTCCAAACTGGCCCACACATAAAACGTGACACAGTGCTAACGTTACAGACCAAACTCTTAAATGAGCCAAAGAGAGCAACAGCACATGAGATGACTGATGGCTAGTCAGCCTAATATGGAGTCTCCTTAGTGCACTGTTGAAGCTGCATACGCTGGGCAGAACAGGAGGAGGCTGCAGACAATATGCGAAAGATTGGAAGTTAAAAAAAATGAGAGCAAAGAAGTTAGTCAAAGGAAAGGGTGGGGGGGCGCGACAGGACAGGAGGTGAAAAGGAGGTCTGTTTGAAAGAAGAAAAAAAAAGAGGTGAATATTTCTAAAAAATGTTTATAATTCATCAATTTAAAACAATACAAAGTACTTTCACGGGCAGGCTGAAGTCTAAAGCTGCTCTTACAGACTGCTCTAAAACACCCTTTTAAGGTAGATTAACTAAAATCAGAAAGCGCAGACAGGGTTTAAAATGGTGCAGGACTTAAACTCTATGCCACATTTAATTAAACAGTTTTCACGGTGACACACTAAAGCTGATCCATGACCTGAATACAGGAATTTGGTTAACCTGAAAAAAAGATGCAGAGTCATCCCAGATTTAGCATTTTTATCACTGACACTGTTTTACTCTAATATCCTGTGTAATATGATTCAACTGGACATTACTGAATATAAGTCCTATAATGTGCCCAATTTTCTGTAATCTCTCCTTTATTATCTCAGCAAAAGGCACAGAATCTGAAGTCTATATTATTAAAGCCATTTAAAGGATCAGTTCACCCAAATTACAAGAAAACATTTTCTCAGTTACCCCCAAGTGGTAACTAGTCATGCACATAGTTTTGGTTTCATTTGTTCCCTGAAATATTATAAGATTTCTTCCATGCTCAAATGCAGTAGAGGTCAGCGGAATTGTGTTTGCCATGTTCACAGCAGAGAAGGAAAAACATTTTTATAGGGACTATTTCTTAAGTACAGAGTTGCTCCAATCAAAACAGTAAGTAAGAGTTACAAGAACAGCATTTCCGAAGAGGATTTTGCTAATGAAATTTCTTCCTCTCTTCAAACCACAAATTTCATTTAAGCAGAAATCTCAAACATTCACAGGGTTTGATAAGGCTGTATTGAATACGCTTATCATATTAGAATCCCTTTGAATCCATTTTCAGATCTAATTAGATTTAGCTTTCAACATTTGTAAGCAACTAAAGTTATGTAAATCTAAAACTCAAAGATGCAATTTCTATCTGTGTTCACCTTTTGGCAGCTGATTAGTGTTCACAGCCTGAAGCTACAACCTAAAAATACATTAATTGTTTGATATGCATCACAACATTGTGATGACGAGAGTGTCCTGCTTACATTTATGTCTTATTTTGCCCCAAAACCGGAGATCCTCTCACAGAAGTATTAGATCGATCATATCTAAATAAGATGTGTATAAAATTTGGTCTTACTGAACTACAAAATCAACATGTGGACCTGTGATTATGGGGTTGTGCTTAAGAGTGATGTTTCTTTTTCCTCGCAAGCAATCTCTGGCTGAGTGCAGACACCATCTTGCAAAGAGGACATTAACCAAACAACTGCCTAGAAGTTTCATTTAAGGCATGACAGAATTAAAATCAACATGCCCAATAAGATCCAAAAAGAGATTCTTCAGCCTCTGAACTTAACAACTTTGGATATTTTTCCAACTTGCAATAACATCCAAAATGGAAGTAAAAACTCAGCCCTAAAGGCATATATCTCAAAACCTGGACAAATAAAACCAAAACTATTGGCATGATTACATTGAACCTGGGGTAATTAAGGAAACTGTTTATATTTTGGTTTTTTTTTTTGGCAAACTGACCCTTTCAGTGACTACAACACTTAATTCTTCATTTATCATCATTAATGCCTTCCAAATACGTCCAGTTTCCAGTTGGAGTATCATCTGTAAAACAAACATCTGTCTACTCCGCAGACACTTTAAAAACACACAATAAGATTTCAGTGTGAGATTTGGATGGCGATACTTACTATAGGGAACACACTCATACTGGACCTCTAAGTACTTGTAGGTGCCAGGGCATGGATCAGGAAAGACATCAGAGCCAGTGACAACCACACACTGCGTACGGTTGTTGCACCTAGGAAAAAAAGAGAATTGACCAGAGATTTCACCATGACTATCCACAGCAAGCGTACTCGGTAAAGACAACATTAATAACACGGAGGGGGGAAAGTTCATCGTTACAGCTACAGAGAAACTGACGAAATCCCAGCCATGGCTGTCACATGTGAATTCTAGTTTAAACCTTGGCAAACAGAGAGAGGAATGAAAACATTAAGGAAGAGTAAATGAACGAGATAATAAACAACAGAGTGAGAGATCTGCTAAAGGCATGTTGGGAATTAGCGATGGCATTTCCTTTCACAGCATCTTCATATCGCTATTGAAAGGGATAACATTCATTAAAACACACACGACAGGTGGCAGCGACATGCAGCGGACTGGAATGGTGGCCTCTGGTAAAACAGGGAGGCTCCTCTGCACATACGCAACAAACACAACTGTCTGTGAGGTTGTTTTATATTCCTTCCAGTTTGAAATAGTGTCCCTCCATGATTAACAGTCTAATGTGTGAACTGCAAAGTTAGTGTGCGTGTTTGCAGATGCATGATGGTGCTAAAAAAGTTCAAGTAAAGAGGGAAAGGGGGGGGGGCGGGGAAGAACAGCAGAGGACTGAGTTTGTGCAAATACGGTATAGGGTGAAATTGGCTCCACTTCAATCAAGCTCACTCGAGGCCGAGGGATTGAGAATAATTTCAGCAGTAACAGAGTCAAACAAGAAAAAAATTGGCAACAAAATAGGACATTCAACAATTTGCAAGGCTGAGATAAATATTTCAGAAGGTCAGTGGCAGTCATGCAAGTTGGACATACATTTCAACACTGGACATGACTTTCAGAGAACCATTAGTAATTCAAGAGGCTCTCTGTCACTGCGAAATGGGATTTTGCTGCACAACAACCACACAAAAACCACCTCTGTGCGCTTTCAACTAAGCCGGATGTTAAAATGGTGAATAAAAAGGTAGACTTGTGTACATTAACCAAAGAGACTTGCTCTAAATCCACCTATGCGCTTTCATAACAAAACCCTTCACATGAAACTAATGGATTATTAAAACATTATATATTAATTAAAATGTACAAGGTCCATCATGAAGTTAACAAATAGCATCAGCATCATCAGTGATGGTTTAAGCAGCCCTGACAGTATGGTGCCAGCTGCACTTAAGAGAATCTCTTTTCTGGCTTCACTGCAGTGAGAATCACTGTGAGGGAGAAGGGTCACTGCATCAAAAAGGGAATAGACTGGCAGCAGATGAGAGCACTTCAAACACACCCTGAAATATTCTACTTAATTCAATGTTTAAAGTTTAGAAGTATGACTGACACTAGTTCCGAGTGGGAGAAAGCACATTTACTCAAGTATTTAGGTACAATTTTGAGAGATATAAAACAAGAAAACAATGTTTAAATTTAGTTTTAGCTAAAGCTTTTAGCTTATTTTCTTCTTATGAAGTGCTTTTATTTAAACTTCTATTAATTTTTACAATTTTTCTCTAAGGGTAGTGCCACAAACTGACTTACTTAAGCTGATATGTGTATGACTAATGTGTTCGCAAAAAAATTCTCATTTGCACATTCAGAAGACAGCATTCACTTTGAAGGTCAATAATGACTCCACTCTTAACTCCATTTTGGGCTCCACCACCAACCACTCCAGCTAGTTGCTAACTTTGTCTGTTCTTGCTAGCAATGAGCACTTAATGTACAGTCAGTTTATCAAAGATTTTTTTCACAGGAAACAATGGCCTGCTTTTGCTTAAAAAGGGTAACAAATAGCAATGAACTGAAGGCTGTTACAGCTGCAGAGTTAGGTGACAACTTCCTGTGGGTTTGTCACTTTAAGTGATCCTTTTCGCATCACCCAAGGTCATTTGATCCACTGTGAATAAAAAAAATATTGATTAGTGCAACTTTTACTAAAAGATCTAAATGCTTCATCTACTACTGCTAATTCTTTTCAGACTGCAAAAGTTTACTGGCATTTACTCTGCTGCAGTTTTTTAGATTCTCCTTCTCGTTTGGAGAAAAGGGGGTGTTGTTGCTAAGCATTTTGAGACACTTCCTCTGTGTAATCTGTACTGCACTGAGCACCATCCCATGGTAGTAAAACGTCTGAATCCTGGTTTCTTTACCCCTAAGAGCTGCACTACTGACCATCTAAAATATTTATTCTGCTAGTTTACTGGGTCAGAGAATAGATGGCCTTTTGCCTTCAAGGCAGCAATATCACCTTATTTGGATTATCTTCTTGTGTGTCAACAGTATACCTACACTCATAGAAAACAGAAAGGTGCAGGCCGGTAGAAAGCGAGAGTAAGGTCAGGCATACTGTCCATTTACTGCACATCTCTGAGGGAATGATCACCTGAATATTAACAGCCTCAGAGTTTTCATCATTTTCTTCAAACATTTATCATCCAGCCACTTTACTTTTCATCCAGCCACTTTCAACCTGACATTTTACTTGACAAATCACTTTGACATAAATGTTGAAAATCATGCCATTTGATTCCTGTCTAGTTGTTTTTGTTGTGAGGAACTGGCTGCTGATGAATACTTTTTGCCACAGTTTCCAAACCAACAAAACTGCCACTCTGTGTTGCAGACTTCCCACTGTTTCCCTCTCCTCCAATCTTGTTTAATATGTTTGTTTATCTGTCTGCGGTGCTTTTGCCTTTTGTTGATCTTCTCCGATATTGGCAGCACATTGCGTCTTAATGTGATCCTCATTCTTTTACTTTGCTGCAGACCGAGGGAGGACTAATCAGCTTTGCGACTGCTTTAACATCCCTGGTTATCACATCAACCTTAATTATGGTCAGGAGCCCATTTCCTCTGATCTGAATCATTAGAATAATTCTGGTTAAGGGCTTGTGGTACAAAGTCTTCTCAAAGCTTTTGCTTGCACACTGCCTCTGGGGAATCTTCGATGGAGATAAGTTTGAAGTGCAGCTCCAGCAAGTGAGAGTCTGACTTGTCAACAGATGTGGTGCACAGTGTAGCAGACTGCAGTCAAACCAAGGTGCATGGACACCGTCAACGATGTATTGCGGTATGAGAGTACTGGGACCTGGTTGTAAATTTAGAAAGACAGAGTAAGACAGGAGGACTTGAACCTTTCTTGACCTATTCTGTAGAGCTGCATCTCAGGGGAGTAAATACAGAAGTGAATGAAGCGGTTGGGGGGAGCGGGATAAGATGAGGGCAGAGGTGTAAGATGGTGGGCGATGAGGCTCAGAAGCTAGCTTAAGGGGAGGAAGTTAAGGCAGAGCAGTGCATTAGAAGGTGAACGGAGCTGGTTACTATTTATGAATAGTTCATCCAATGCCCTTTAAAAATACACACACACCTCTGGGGGTGAGGAGCAGTCGAGCTGAAGTGTTGCTGTACTTTGGGTTTGACAGTAGAGCAGCATCCTGTGAGAGGGTAACCAGGATAAAAGGCACGATGATAGGCATTGCTCACTACCTGAGGCAAAGCCACTTCAGTGCAATACAACTGTTTGAACAAAACAAGCCCAGTGTTTCAGACAGGGTATTAAGAGGATGTTCATGTGACTTGCGCACACTCTGAGCTATGCTGATTATGACTCAAACAGCAGCAACAACACGCAGCTGGTGTGAAGAGCTCTGCTGCATGGATGTCAATTCCTGCCTGTCAAGAATTAATCTGCACCCCAGTTTTCTGAAATTCGAAATGCCACCTACATAATCTAGTCAATGAAGGAATACAGAAAAAATTTAAAAGGTGTGAGATGTTGATTAATTGTCTGGTCTGTAGGTGGCTGCAACATCAGGGTGATAATTTAAACATTTCTTTTGTGTGCAGCTCAGTGGGAGGCAGAAAGAGAGAGCAAGGGAGAGGGAGGGGTGTCCATACTTTGCCTCCCCAGCTCCTGGTTATGTTTGTGAAATAAGATCCCTCCTCTCCCCAGAGTTTTACCTTTGTGATATAATCTTGTAGGCATCGGGGAGGTAGCAGTTGACGTTCTCCATCTGGAAAGGGTCAGCGTCACAGATCTTGTCATCAGTCCGGCCGTAGTTGGCTGTCTCGATCATAATGACATCACTTCCCGGGCAGCGGAGATCAATTGCATATCCTTCGCATGAGAGCTCTCTCCTGACCAGCCCAAAAGGCAAGGCCGCACGGCTGAACCCTGACAGAGGAGACAGACAAGAAACTTTAGGCAAATAATAAAATTAATGAGAGGAAAGGGATCACTCCTTCAGGAAGTAAGACCACACATAATGCGGTAAAAATCTACTGGCACAAAATAAATAGGCAACAGCAGTCCAATGTTTACCACAGTTTTAAACAGACAGGGCCATTACACGCAATACAGGAATGGGGGAAGGACGAAACAATTCATCTCTCCATCTCTCTGTGGTCTTGGATGTTGGCTAAGGCATCTAATCTAAGTCATCGGAGACCAGTGGTAACCTCATAAATCCTTGAGCAAACACAAAGGCTACAAAGACATCAGGAGGGCCTTCATCTAGAGAACATCCACCACACAGCCGAATCTATCAGGGCCGAGAATAGTTTGTTTTACAGTCGTACTTTGTTTCTTTTGCTTTACTTGCTCTGTAAAGCAAGAGAGAGGAAAAAGTGCAGAATCCCGGCAGAATGAAGTGTAATATAATCTATTTTACAGTGTCGGGGATCGAAGAGTCTGGAGTCCACACAGGAGGAAAAATCTATACATGGAACACAGCAGATGGGAGCACAGCCAAATAGCTCCACTTCGGGGGAAAATTAACAATTTCACTCAAATCTGTCCCCCTTCCCTTGGAGAAAGTTATAATGAAACAAGTTATTCTTCAATATTTCCTTTCTCTAAGTAACAGAATGTCACGTCACAAATGAAGTGGAACTACAGATTCGGAGATTTGCAAAGAGAGAAGAAGGCAATAAAGAAAGAAAGAAAAAGAAATCCATTATTTGGGTTTCAAATGATCCAGAGTTTTTTTAAAAAAAAAAAAAAAGAAAAAAAAAAGAAATGTAACTGTCTGCAGTTCTGAGAAAACAATTAGGTAAAATCTAAGTAGAACATGCAAATGCGTTCCATTTGAAAAGTGGAAGCAGAGCCCTGCATGAACTGTCAATAATCGCCGTTGTTTGCAGCAATAGAGGGTTCCTGAGGGGGCAGCTACCATTTGAATTTTCTGCACTGCTCTGTGCTAATTAGCCCTCCTTTCAGCCTGTTACCTTTTCCATGCTCCCATTGGCTCCCAAGCATTGTCATGTACTAATGCTTACCACCCCGGGTTCACTTTGCCCCCTCACTCTAATTATCCTCACACTTTTTGACAGTCAGGGCCTGATGCAATTAGCATTGTTTGAACTGCTCAAAGTTGAACTGATTCCTGCTTGAAATTCCCACCCTGAAACCTCCGACCCACGTGTCTGCTAGCCATTTCAGCCTGCTGTGCCTGGCTCGGTTATAATGATATTCTGTGTCAGTCTGTTCATGTCACACTAGAAAACAGAAAAAAGAAAGAAAAAAAACAGACATCTGTGAAACATACACTGTTGAGTATATAAAAAGTCATTGCGTATTAGGAGAAACTTCAGCAAACACTAGTGGTGGCAGTATAACAAAATATGAAACTAATGGTATAAATTCTCTGGCATTCAGCCACTAGACATTTCATTATAGTACCATGATCTATCTAATGGACAGTAGATTCTGCTTAGCTCCACTGTTTATCACCTCATTAGAAGACGTCAGTGCAGCTGGACTGTAAGTGGAGGGCTGTGAGGTCACTCCATCTATTCCAATAACCACTACAATTACCCAACCCTTTCAGAAAACCTGTCCAGAATGGTGGATGATAAAAAACAGACTGAAGTCGCCGGCTTTACTGTGAAGACTAATGATCATCCCGCCTGCCATTCCTCATGGAAGAAGTGATGGGTTTATCATGGCAGCTACAGAGAGAAGACAGAAAGAATGCATTTCATGGGGTTTTAAAGTCCTGCGCGGAAAGGCCGTCTTTCAGCTAAAACGCCCTCACGGACGCGCACATGCATGAGCAGTCTGCCTTTGCAACCTCCATTCTTTTGCAACTCTACCCATCTATCAGACCACTATGGCATGATGGCATGTTGCTGTCAACAGAGGCTTGGCGATTGATTAGGCTTGTGCCTTGCCGCCCTCCTTCTCCCTCGCCTGTATAGATCTCTGTGGTCATAGGCTAACACTACATCAATTAGGGGGAGTATCAAGACTGTACTGGCGGCCTAAAGAACAAATTGCTTCTTCTCCAAACTGCAGATAGTCTTGGCCTCATTAATGACTGTCTTGTCAACCTGTAATTGGGCAAGTAAAGACAAATCTGTCTAAAAAGTTAAATATATATAAAAGAGGGGTTTTTTTCACTCTGTAGGAGGAAGAGAAGAGCTGAATATATTTTTGGTCGACTTAGTTGGATGTTGCTTAAGATCTAAGGATTCAAGCAAAGCTAAGAAGGAAAAGCCTTTTGACAACAAAGGTTTCTGGATGTAGGTATTTTTCTGTGTTGATTATCTTGGCTTAAACAAGTTTTGCGAGATTTTGGAAAGAGAGGAAGATTGTTTGTGTGCACAAATGTCAATGTCTTAGGGAGCTACGAAAAGCTTTTCATCTCACGTTCTGTGCTTTGTTTGATTGCTCAACTTTGCAGAAGTTGAACACTGCGACAGAAGGGCACCAGCTGCAGCGAAAACGATGTCAAGAAAACTGCAGAAAAAAAATCCATAACACGATCCTTGTCAGTGTGCATGTGTGTGTGTGTGTGTAAAAAGAAGAAAGAGAAGGGGGCTGCTCTCTCTGTATCTGTACCTCAGATTAACGTTAAATTACACAGTCACTGATGGAACTGAATAATGCTTGATACAGAACATTTAGTCAAATTGCAAAGGTAACCATTTTGACTTAGCTGTAATTGGTTGTGATCCTTATTTCTGGCCTTGTTGACATGAAGCCTTATCATGCATTCTGGTCAGTGAGTGACTGCGAGGAAAGTAGCTTTCAGACCCGCCACCCAGCCCCCCCCCCCGACCTGCCTGCTAAGCCGTCTATTGAGCTCAAGAAAGCAAAGCATGGGCTGGTCCACTTCTCAATATGTTGCATTCTGGGACTTTTTCTTCTTCTCCAATTGACAGCCTATAATTCACTGGCAACAATCCCCCACCTCGTAATACATATTTTGTTTTCTATCAACACCCTTGAAATTGGAAGTGGCACTGTGGCACAGATGGGTGCATCTGAAACTAGTTACACTAGATGGCTATTAAAACCCTGGAGATGAAATGAAAAGATAATGGAGGTTTTGGTGTTGAGATATTGCCATTTGGCGACTGCAAACATCAGACCATAACACACATGTTGAGGTTCGTGTGTTGTGTGTGTTAGCTCTCAAGAGTGGAGTCATGAGCAACCTTTAACCTGACAAACTCCTGTGCATCTGGACATCAGACAGCGAGAGAGGGAGAGAACTGGAGGAATGTTTGATCCATAAGAAAAAGAAAAAAACTGGGCCATTTTTGAAGGCTAGACAGAGTGGTGAGGGCTGATACAGACAGAGAGCAAAGGCGTTGGTTGACGCTTGTCATCCTCCATTAAGGTTCCTTTGATTGGCCTTTGTGGTCCTGGAAACGGCAAACAGCTGCATGCAAATGGCCCTGTTTCCCCAAGGCTGGCCCCCATTGTTCTGTGCTTGGGTTTGACAGGGACGCTTTCTCTGCTACATAAAGGAGGGTGTAGCCTTTAGTCAAATAAGAGTGCCCCCACCGTGGTCACAGCAGGAGTACTTGAAGATTGTTTGTCTTTTTACGTTGTTTTATTCCCAATATTACCGGTAACCAACATCTTTGGAAGAAAGAGCAGATCTTAGAGTCAATCTTTTCTTCCAACAGCGGGGGATGCCTCCATAATCCAATATCCGGAGTGACACAGTGGTCATACAGCGTGTTTTGCTTTGGTGGAGTAAGATTTTCAAAGCTTCATCAGTATTTTGGCTCTTTTGTCTAGGTTCTTTGTTCTTTACTGCAGCATTTTAATGCCTTCTGTGGAACGTTTGATATACTATGGAATTAAATTAACTTAGAAAAAATAAAATTTAAGAGACCACTGTGATGAAATAAAACAAATGTAGACTCTCTGTCAATGCACATGCCTCAAAAGTGACAAACTCAGTACTTGGACTGATTCAGCTGTACAAAGACAGTCCTCAAAACTTCCATTTCTACATCTCTAAATTTCTGAGGGATCCAGTTTTGCTGTCTAAAATGTGCAACACATGTTTGCAAATGCAGCACATGACCGACCATCAGAAGTGAGAGACACAGAGGGACAAGGTGGGAGATGAGAAAGGAGGTTTGGGATTCGCAAAATAACACCTGCTTTTCAAATACAGACAACATTCCAAGAACACCTCACCATGCCACAACGGCTCCTATTTCATTTCAACTGTTCAAAAGCAGTGAAACAATGAAAATCTAGTTGGACATATGGCACCATTCCCCATGACACTTTAGTCCTCACTCTAGTCCACCTTGCTGGGAATTGCTTCCAAAGACAGTGTCAGACAAGACCACAAGCCTCAGGGTTATGCCTGCCTTTCCCAGACAACTGCTATCAGACACTCTTGATTCCGATATAAGTATTCTAAAATAGAAACTGGCAATATAGGACTGAGTCCATTTGTGGTTAGATGAAGCGCTTCGAGTCATATCTGTTTTCTCTTCCTTGGGGAAACATGAATTCAGTGTTGCCACTTCAAATTCCAAAGCCACCATTTCTATTCATGGCCAGCCCTTTTTCTCTAATACATCTCCTGAATGTTTTCTTGACTTCTTGGCTTGGAGGAGAGAGTCACATGTTCCATGTTGACACATTGCTCCTTGAAGGGGTTTAAGGGTAAGGATTTGTCATATTGCTCAAGAAAGGCGTGACAGACTATGCTGCTGCCTCTTAACTTGTCAGGTGGGTCCATTTAGAGCCAGCTAGATTCTCTCACACCAAACGCAGATTTCCTCTTTAAGCGGAGCATCATGAATTTAAAGGGAAAATTTTTCACCTGGCTCTCTCTTTGTCAGTCAATTGATTGACAAACCAATTTAGGCTAGCCTTTAGCAGGGCTACACAACCCACCCAAAGCTTTCCAAATAAACTTCTATTTCACAAAAAGCACTTCATAATAAATCAAATTAGGTGAATCCTTTCAGCATTTTGGGAACCACATTTATTTGCTTTCTGGCTGCAAATCAGATGACAAGATTGATACCTCTTTAATGTCTGTACAGTAAATCTGAAGCTATCATTCTGTTAGCTTGATTAGCACCAAAAGCCAGTTAATGGTGCGAGTGTTTAATTAGAGCAAAGACTGATAATGCAAATAAGGGTATTTCCAAAATTATCTAACTATTCTTTTAAAATGCTTGTCTCTGTGTCTGATCAAAAGTATACACACTCAGTCGCAGGTAGTCCGTGGGATTCGCTATTGTAGCTAACTACATAAGGATCTATTTCTGGGGCAACTTGCCAGCAATTCACACAGCTGCTTGTTGGACATGTCATCACACATATGTTCATTTCCATTTCTAGGCTGGAGAGTGTTTGACCAAAATCACCTGGAAGCAACAGCTTGCTGTACAGTAAGCAAGAGCAAAAACCATCCCTACGAAGCAATCCAAGGCCTCAAAACATTTTAAGATACCTGTTTCCCTCTGTAAAAGTTAACACATGAAATATATGATAAGTAATAAATGCATATGAGTTGCTAAGTTGCTAGTTGGCTGACCAAACAGCTAGTTTGGTTAACTGTTTGAGTACTTGACATGCACTGATCATTCTATTTTGATGTTGCAGAAATCACCATCTGGAATCACACCACACAACACAACACAACACAACACACAAGAAATGTTTTGCCACAACTGATGCACAGTCGACATGGTGGATTATTTTGGTTCAGCAGAACAGCCAGCTCAGCTGCAGAAGACTGCAGATGAAGAATTTCTCCCAGGAGAGTGAGGACTAAAGGAAAAAAGCAAGAAAGTGCAGGCTATAATGACTGTGTCTTAATTTGGCCGCAAGAATCAAGGTTTTCTCCTCCTTCGATTGGCTGGATGATCCCTGACCCTGTGGGCACACATCAAAGAAAACGAGCCACAAAAGGGAAGAGCATCATTACATTACTAATACATATAATCCTCTAAATGCAAAGAGGGTCAATGCTTAATATAAGTGACGAGAGTAATGCATTTGCAGAGACATTACCAGATGTAATGTCTTTTTTTTGTTCTGTCCATGGACACATCAGTCAGATTAAAGCAAAGCATAATTCAACACCTTGTCTACTGAGAAAACAATTCTTTCATAGAGATACAAATAACTGTCACAGGGGCTAAACATTTGAAAGAAAAAACATGTTCCTCTAAGAAGATGAGAGAAAAAACCTATATTCTCCCAGGAGAGTGCCATTTTGACAGAATTAGTTCATTCCTAGTTCAATATCTAATATATTGTTGCATCTCTTTTTGCAGTGGAGTTGATGAAACATGCAGAAAGAGGTGAGTTAAAGAAACACTCGGGGGTATAGTTTCACAGGTTTGATCTACCCTGTGTGGTTCCCAACTGCTTTCAAAGCCCATATTGTACCTCTGCACTTAAACCTTTGCTGGATTTTCCGCTCAAAAAGATGCCTAAGAATAAGTCAGGCGCCTCCCTTGGGGTGCGGATGGAGAGGAAAAAAAGGATCACGTGGGGAAAAGACGAGGAGAATGTGGGTTTGCCTCCATCGCTTGCTTGCGTTTCTGTCTCCCCCAGTCTCCCCATTTCACCATCCTAATCAGCCCCCCACCACTTCCACCCTGCCCTGCCTGTACAGAGCCGAGGCCAGGAGGCTTACTCAGTACGTCACATAGACAGGGTGTCAGGAGAAGCTGCAACTGGAACATGGATTACATGAATAATGAGCCAGAGACTACAGGGATGACTATAACGAACAGGCAATTCTAATAGGAGATATAGGTTTTACCATCATGCAGACGCAGAGCCTGGAGTAGCTTTTAACGCTGTGGTGCTATCGCTTTTATTGAGTACTGTCATTGAGTCCATTTTGGTAGTTTCATGTCTCTGCACAAACCCACTAGTGCCACCAAAGTGGTGTGGCTGAGGTTGTGCTCATGCAGATGAGGAGGTGCAGTGCAATTTTGGTATTCATTTTGGCATGAAAATATGGATCTGTTTCATCTATAGACAAGAAGTTTTTGTGCTTTTGTTTTTGTGGCTTTAACTGGTGCACACGAGAAAAAAACTCTCTCGTGTATGTTTTGTTTTTCCTCTTTCATTTTGACATATGTTTTTAATCTAGCGCACATTTCATTGCACTTTAAAATGCAATTTTTGATGCAATTAAGAAAGAGTCTGTGCTGGCTTGGATTAATGGATGATTCTTATCAGGAATGTCTTCGGGACACATCCCCAGCTCCTGCTAACAATGTTTTCCAGATTGCATACAGTGCACTAAGACTGGACTTCAGGTTAAAGGTTTAAAGGTCAGACAGTTTGTGCTTGCATTACAGGTTTGCAGCCCATTTCAGGAAAGCAGTTTCAATATATGCACACCAAGGAAAGCCTCATGGACTTGCACTGCTATAATCTGCAAGGCCAGGGTCACAAACTGTGCTAGCATGACCACTAGCAAGTTAATTTGCTAGCATGCTTACCACCAGCTGACTACTGTTGGACGTTCAAGCTCTTACAATGTCAGATAATAGACCCTGCACGCTGTGGGTTTGATGATTATGTTTTGTGAGGTTTTATTTAAAAAGGTTACAAGAGACTCATTGAAGTAGGAGCAAATTACTGAAAAATTACGTTTGTTGTTGCTCCAGTGGCTGTGAGCTGTAACCTCATTGCCAGCCATCCTGAACAGACCTGGTGGAAATGTTTTGTTGGGTGCATCTGTGATAACAGAACTGTAATGCTAAAGGGGGGATATCATCTAATTTGAAAGGATCTCTAAATTTGGTTTTAAAAGTCAGATTATCTAGATGATAGGTTTACATGAATGGTCACAATGGATGCAACTGTTTTTGAAGGGAGGTGCTAAAAATGTTGTTTTCTATTGTATTCATCATATACTAACTAAATGTTAGTATATGTTAGTATTGCTTGAAAGCATTGTTTGAATCACAGCTTTTAGATTTTTACAAATTTTTCAAAGCTACCAAAAATAATCCTGAGGAACATGTGACTAGAGCTTTGCAGATTGTTATGGAGAGCCTCCCTTCCACAATGATACTGCTAGCACAATACATAATGCAATCTACAAAATGTGCATACAATGGAACAGAGGAGGTCTTTGTGGGCTTTTATACAACCTTGTTTGGAGTCTCTCTGAGATTTACCAGGAAAGTCAGTGAAAGTAAAACATCCAGGACCGTTCCTTGGCAATAACCCCCCGCTATCTCTGGAACACTGACCACTTTGATTGGCTTGAGCGTGATGACCTTGCCCCATTCCCTTCCACCAGCATTCCAGTCAATGTGAGCAGAAAACAGGAGTGCTGATAAGAGATGCACAGATAGGGAGATCTTGATGACAGACAGTTTCCTGCCCCTCATCTTCGATGAGCCCATTGTGCCTCGCAAACTCAATGGGATATACGCTACAAGAGGGGGTCAATACCGATAGCGTAAGGCAAACAAAAACGTCCTTTGTGCTTTGCTGTTTCTCTGACTTTTTTCTTGCTGCATACTTATTCAATTTCCTGCGCGGCAGGAGAGGGCTTCCTTATCTTAGACTGTTTATACCTGCAAATCGGCTGGTGGCCTTTTGTTTGCAGGTGACCCACCCTGAGGTGACATTTAATTCCTGGACAAAAAAAAATGTGTGGTCATGCTCTATGGCACAGCCTCTCAGCCTGAGGAGATTACTAATACAGTGAATTCAACAGAGCTGCATTCATGGCCTATAGTGAGAGCTAGCCGGCAGGCACAGAGAGAGTGAGAGATCCAACACAGGTTATTACACTTATCTGAATCATATATGACCTTAAGCCATGCAAAAATGGGTGAAATGAACGAAAAACCACTGGTAGGCGTAGCACAGTGGAAGCAATTTCGTATCATATTTACACATCAATTCCTCTCTTCATTTTTTTCTTGTTCTTTGTCTCAAGAACGGATACATCAGAAAATGTATGAGCAAACTTAGAACATTTGAGTCACACAAAAGCACATTCACAGAATCCCTAAGAACTTCTTAAATTGATTGTCATCCTTTCCCCATTGTCAGCATTAGTGTTAACACAAGCATTAACAGTACAAATCATCACCAGCAGTCAAAAAAAGCGAGACCAGGGCTGTTAAGACATTTCTGATACAGATCGAGGAGGACAGGTAGGGACAAATGCATAATTTTTAAAAACAATTTTCACAGAGTAAACATAATTGTAGCCTCACTCTCTTTTCTTACAGCGAGGGGCTTTTTGTTCAAATGGCCTTCGTTTTCTTTTACACACATGATGTGCCTCCAAACTAAGCTCTCTTTAACAACCTGACGCCTAAAACGTATGTGACTACAAAACAGCTGGAGTGGCTGTGCTAAAAAGGAAAATTCACTGGCACAGGTATTCAGAGCAACCATCTGCTTTGATTGCCTTAGCACAATGTCCCTGTGGTGTTAAATGTTACATGCTTTCTTTAATTTTTGCATGTTTGTTTAGCGTTTATGATTTTTGTTCAAATGAAATTAATTCTGACATGCCTCCAAGCTATTTAAAAGTATTGGGTGAACACTGATCCGCACTAAAATCCGACAGGTTCTTGTTGCTTCCGTAAATGCTTTTGTTCCCATTCCAAGCCTGATTTATATTGTTGGCAAAAACCTCCCCACACACAAAGAAAGAAAGGAAGAAGTCTACAGCTTGCTATAGCGTAGACTTGGTTTTATTGAAAACCCTTCTGCTTCCTCTCAAGATTAAATGCATTACTTTGTTATGACAGCTGAACACTCCTGTGATGCAGCGACTTACACCGAGCAAATCCAAAAGTTTAGATTCTGAGGCAAACTACTTTGTGGTTGTAAGCCGGACTCATCTATTATTTGAATTAGGCTGCCTGGAGAAAAAAAACAAGTGTGGACAGCATTTAAGAAAGGAAAGAGTGAGGTAGGCATCTAGTCCAATGTTTATACAACTTGTTACCATAAGGGGTGTGAACTAAATGGCTCTGAGATGCTGCAAGCAAGTGAGATTTAAAGCATGCTTAACAAATAAAATCAAACTGTCAGAAAACTGTAGCTGCTGGTCCATTAAATGAAGTGTTCATCAACTGGCCATATAGAAGCGACTTTTACTATCCTGTCTAAGCATAAGCTTTTCTCCTAAAGGGGGAAATGGGTTTGCTTTCACATTCACATATTGGATGGAGACATTTCGTGCAGCTTTTGCCTTACCAAAAACGCACTCAGGAAATCGCTGTTGCAATAAATCTAGGATGACCCTATCAAGGGTGATATTGTATTTCATTTCCTCTGAGTGAAATACTGATCTTGGAGATTCATGTGACTCTGGCTCATTTCAATTTCATGTACTCGTATGATTCAAAACTCTCCAGGTCCTTGGTTATTATTAAAACAGCATACTGTTACGCAATTCTGCACTGAAATGTATCTGGTGCGCTGCACAGAAACTGAAAAGCTGCACACTGCAGGAATTGTGGCAAAGTACTGACAAAACTGTATCAGAAATGAAGAAAAAAAGCAACAAATAGGATGATTTATCTGTCTCCATATGACTCCCAATCTGCACGAAAGTCCATTCAATCCAGATGATGAACCCCTGCCTTATTTCTTGAAATACTTCCAGTTGGGCAGAATTTCCATGCAGGACTGATATATCAGATTTTTTCCTTCTTCTGTGCTTGTTCTCACCACACAGATTGACCAGTCATCTGTGAATCTCCCATGGTTAAGCTGATAATTCATGATCGCCCTGCCATGGACCCGCAGCATTCAATATGAATTATAAAATGGCAAGCCAAGCATATCAGTGGATGACAGACTGGATGTGTATGGCCTGAGGCCAGAGAGGAGTTAGAGCACAATGGCTTCCCCATTCAGTCAACCCCAGGACTGGAAATACCAGTGTGGCACGAGGGAGGGTCTTCCATCAGCACAATGTATGGCACTGCTTGAGACAAATGTTGTGCTGAGACATATTGTTAACCTTTACAACCTTTCATGGAGAAACACAAGCATGCTGGTATGTTCGACTGAGGAATATTGCACAATCAAAAAAAAAAAAATCCCCCTGTAGAGTGTATGTTATCCAGAGCAGCTCAAGACTGACAGAAAGAAAACAGAACGCAGACTATTTTTTTTAGGAATCTATTGCTTCTTTTTGTACCCTCCTCACACATTGTTTTCTGTGTCTACTGAATTCATTATTTAAAATAACTACAACTTTTTTTCATCCACTCACTCTGCCCATACTGGAACACTAAAGGACCTAAACAAACACTGCCTCTTTGCTCTGATCCCCTCCCTGTCTCTGCAGATATGACGCAGCTATCAAACAAAAACCACCTAATCTTTTACATTTCTCTGTCGCGCCACATTCAGATATGAAGGCTGAGGTGCCCACTCTCCTTTTGGCATTTAAACACAACAGCCAACTGAAAGCGTTGACACTGACAACACAACATAATCCCACCCTAAATCTGTCTTTCTTTACTTTAAAGATTCAGATAACAGCTTGTATTCACTCACAGTAGGTATGTGCCCCGGCACTCGCCCCACCTTTGTGTCTTCTCCTTTGAATCTGTCCGTCTTCTTTCATATCTGTAGACTGGGAGGTCTGAAAATATCTAAAACAAATCTGATACCTGCATGACCTATTTTTCTCTAGCAGTAGTGTAATTTTATATATCTGTTATATAATGGGACAAGGATGTGGAAGAAAAGAAGAACAAATAACCTAAAAAGCCTATGCCTAATTAAAAACACTAAAAAGGACATTATGGAAAGTTATAATTCTTTCATGCAATCAAATCCCATTTTTGATACCATTTATACACAGCATATTTTGTAACTAACATTACATATATGTTAGTGGTGGCGTCTGCCACTCCTCTTCTGACTGCCTTCACACAAACAAGAAATTCACAGAAGAAAAAGAAGCATGAATGTAAACCAACATTACTGTTTCTAATTTCATCTAATTCTAATTTGATAACAGCCTCGGTTTCTTTCTACCATATCAGAGCTGTAAGTTATTGCTCATGCAAAAACATTTTCTATTTTACTACTTCATATTAAAATCATTCAGCTGGTGGCTGGGGGGTGGAGGAGGTGGGATGGCTTTTACTGTAAAGCAGTCAAAGGAAACTGGAATGTATTTGTCACAGACGTTAGCGCTCACCACAACTGTTCATAAAAAAATGCATCAAAACAAAAGAAGAAAATAGTCATTTTCTGCATGTTTTGTCAGTGAGAGCACTTAAGAGTAACACAGCAAGAAACCTGCTTGTTGTGTGAAAAATGCACCACAAAAACAGACTGTGGTTGCTTATGTCATGATGGGAAAAAGTCCCTTCTTCACTCTATTGAACTGTAAAGTGAAAAAGTAAAAGTAAGTGCTCATGGAGTTTTTGTTACTCTCATCAAGTCATCTCAAGAAATCTTAAACCAGCAATAATTTTTGGCAATTTAGTGGCACACTGACAAATAATCATCTTTTAAATTAATATTGCAAACTTAAAAATCAGCTGCAATTTTTTACATCCAGCAGTTATGGAGTAACATGGTTGTTCATTTGGAATGGTGTGTCTGGCCAAGCAAAGGAAACGAGTCCAACTCTCTTTGAGCTCTGCTTTTGGTCTCTACCAACCCCTAAGTGAAATATCTTCCACAGCTGCTAAATGCTCCATCAAGTTCACCAGCTAGTCTTTGATTATGTCTGTCTGCTAGTACTGAGCAGGTACTGTAAACTGCTGTAGCCTTAAGCGACACTATGAGAGCAGAGAGAACAAACCAAAACAGTAAGCAGCAGCCGGACAGCGAAACAATGAGCTGAAACTCTCTGTAAATCTGAAGGGAGTGACTGTCACATTGTCATTTGATATATTGTTAGTGTAAAAATATAGCTGATAGCAACGATTATAACTTTAACTGAATAACCTATGCTCGATTACATGCATTTATTACAATTTCCCTGATAGCAGCTAATTCCATTTGATTTTGCGCAAATCGATAAAGTTTGTCAAAACAGAGGCCAGACTGGTGTTCATTCTTCATATTAGCCGGGGAAGTCAATACCAGGAGCGAGTAAAATGACGTTCTCTTCGGTTATGTCAATGAGCATTTCAAAGAGCGAGGAATGTTTTGGGTGAAGACGATAACCTGATTAGACTCTTTCTCCTGGTGAGGGACAGGAGGTGATTATCAAGTAGAGTTTTTGTTGCAGGGACTCTGAAGGAAACGGAGATCATAAGTGCTGGGATGCCGGCCCTGAGGGCTGGACAGGCTGAAGGTGAGTGGCATGTGGATAGAATCAGATATTGTTTTCAAAGAGACGCGCGCACACACACACACACACACACATACACACACACACACACACACACACACACACATTCCTTTATTGATGGATGGGAAAATATGCATTCTTAGGCCTGAGAGCCGTCAAATCAACTGAAACCCAAAACCTGGACTTTCTGCATACCAAAGCGGTATTCCTCTTAAAGAAATTCAACAGGGCTATTCAACTCAGTTTGAAAGCCAGACCAAATCAGAGGGCTATTCTTCACATGCCTCAATAAGGCATATTATCGAAAATTACATTTAAAATAAAAATTTGGTGCCTAAACACATCAAAGTTTGTTACAAGGTCTGACATGTCCATTTCATAACAAAAAGGCATTTTAACTAACTAAGGCATTTTCTTGTAGTTTTGTTTTTTGTTTTTTTTTTAAAGCTAGTCTACTTGAAGGACTGGGATAGCCTGCTCCACAGAGCTCTCTGTCTTTGTTAACAAATTGCGCACCACAACTAATCCTAAAATAAAACTGGAGGAAAGATCTATCGCAGAACAAAACAACAAGACAGAGAGAGAAAAAAAGGCAAAATCCAAATTGAAAAGGAAGCCCCCAAAATAATGTACTTCAACGTCTATCTGTAATCAATGCTTGGCACACAAGCATGTGATTTTGGGTTACTTTATTTCTCTGTACAATGGGACTGAAAGGGGGAAAAATGTAATGATCATCATTAAGCAGACATACTAACATCAGTGGTTTTGATGGGCATGTAACAGACGGGTCTGTTTTGTGACAATAATTGTAATTACAGCCAAATGTACTAATCAAAAGTGAGGGAAGGAACCAAAAAGAGCCCTGGGGTGTCATTGAAGACAATTAAAAACACTGACACATTCTTCTCCAGTTTCCCAGCCTGGCACTGAATCAAGTGACATGCTTTTGATGGCTGCAGGTGTACTGGCTGCACACAACAATCTGATTTAGGCACAAATAAAAAATGCATCTATCCGCTGTGGCTCCAGTGCCTCAAAGTACACTCAATCTCTATAAAGCTCATTGTGCAGAAAAGGTGCCTTGAGGGAAAGGTCTGTTATATGACGCACGTGTGTTGTGTTGGTGGAAATGACGGAATGCGTCCGTGAATGTGTCCGTGATTTGTTTTTAATGAATTCAGTCCAAAATGTTCAAAACACCTTTTTGAAACTCCACTGGATAAACTATTAACAGACCCTGAAGAATGTGTGCTAATAAATTCAGCACATTCATAAGCTGAATAATAAGTGGGTTCTTGAAAGTTTGACCAGAATCCCATTAACACTACTCTCTGCCACATAACTCCATGGTAACTCACCTTTTGAAGAGTGAAAGCAAAAGACAAGGAGCAAGAGGCAGCGAAACACTGGACACCTCCACAGTGCAGAGGCCATTGTGTGTTGTATGTAAATGATCCAGCGGACTGGTGGCTAATAATAAGTGTTTGGCGCTTTGCAGCGAGAGAGCAGAAAGCTGGAGCGATGTCAACGATCAGTAGTTCTCAGAGAAGCATCACCAGTCATCTTCTCATCTGGAAAAAAAGAGAGGAAAGATTATAAAAATGGAGGAATTGGTCATCACTACAGCCTCAGGGAAGATTTTTTTTATTTATTTATTTTTTGCATTATTTGTTATCATTGAGTGTACGCTGCAATAAGGATTATCACGTATACGTTTCTTATGAAATGTAGTCCGACACAAATCTGAACACCACGAAAACAAAATTCTTGACTGCTGTTTGACTGAGCAAACAAAAGCGTTTTTCAGAAGTTCCACAGAAATATTAAAACTTCTCAGATGTTTGTGAGTGCACCGACATGAAAACAAAGGAGATAGCATGCCTGGCACTCTGCACTTATTCAGCACTTAGCGACGTGTTACCACTGAATGTTTACACTGCCTCATTCTCCCACACTTCCCTGTTCCACCTTCCCCATTTACTCCCAGATCCCCGCGGGAGGGAGCTTGTCACTCCGGCAACACGTTCACACAGGACGCCGTTAGAGACACAGCTGCTTTGTGGGTTACTTTTGTCTCCTTCCTTATCGAGGAGTGGCAAAAACAGGCCTTTGTCTGCGAAAGCAGCAAAAGGTTAGAGCCTGAGACAGACGAACACACCAGACAGATAAGCTGCTTACCAAAGTCAAACACCAAGGAGGGATGTGTTGTGTCATATGTGAAATGCCAAACATACACACATACACACACACTCACATATGCATGCTTGCACAAACACATAACGAGGGACATGCACACTTGTGGACACACGTGCACACACAAACCGGCATAATGTATCTTGTTTATTCCCACATTGCCATCCAGCATCTCCCCAATGAACACACACACACACACACCAATATCATAAACAGGATCGGTCACTTGGTAGCCGTCGCTACGCAGAGGAGAGTGAACGTTTCCCATGTCTGAATGCAGCTCCTCCAGAGCCACCCGTCAAAACCACCCTGATTATTTTATAATGAACCTAAATTTGAGCAGCAGAGCAGTCAGCTCTGATCGCTCCCTGGGCCTCGCTAATGCGCTTGGATATTTTTGGCAATATGAAAACCCACAAAACATGGGAAGCTTTCGCATTAGCACACTGAGTAATAATTTAAGTCACTGGTGGGTTCATTCTATACATGACCAATGTCTGGTCAGGGGCGATAAAAGCTGGGGGAAAAAAAGCCCCACTGGATCTGCACCTAGTCTGACACAGTCTGAGAGTGTTTATTTTCATTTTGAGGTCATGCTCAAATTGTGCAGCATAGTCTGAGCCAAGGAAACACACACAGACCTAACTTATAATTTATCAGTTAAACTTGGGTGATTTTTATAGAAATTGTGGTTTTATTTGTCTTCCAGTTGTTTATTTGCCAGTGGCACCCAACCAGATCAGATAAGACTGAAACTCAGGGTGCAAACTCTCCTTGCACTGCAAGCCTCACACCCCCAGTCTACTGAGGCTGCTCGTACTCTTTATGTCATCTAACAAGACCGCCACCAGTTCAGTTTATTGGGCAGAACACCAAAACTCAAGAGACACATGTGACCTCTTCCTCAGCCATTTATCTTCTGCAAATATGAGGCCTGGGGCCATGGGGTAACCATAATGGTGGTTGACAGGAGGAGATTGGAAACTGTTGGGGGGACATCCCCCTGCCCTTCTGGCCTGCTGGGCATGCTGAGCCACTCAGCCCCTCCAGACACCAGGGGGCGAGAGCCTGCCAGGCCTGGTGGATGCAGACTTGCCCTCACCACCCTGGGGTTCTTTCTCCTGATCAGCCGTCGCCCCGCTGAGTAACATGTCTCCTTTCTCCCTTAAGCTGGCGGAGGACACAGCCATGCTCATCTTCCTAAAAACACTGTTTTGTTTGGTGGGATTTCTGCACTGAATCGGACCAGACTTGAGATAAAAGGATTAGGCGATTAACATTAAGATGCTTTACACAAGTACTGACAGACGTATCATAATTTCACATCAGGGGACAGGGAGGATGATGGTTGTGTGTGTGTGTGTGTATGGGGAGGGGGCTAAGATGTTCTGAAGCAGAAAATGATTTCAAGAGGTAAGCGAGGCATCGTTAACCCCTCAGAGATTGTGCAGAGGAATTATCTACACCAGTCAGCCCCCCACCCTCCCCCGAAGCCGGGGAATTGAGGTTACTTGCTTCTTGGCCAGCGATTTCCACATAATGATCATCATGTTCCAGTGAGGCAGATATTTAAAAAAGGTACACAGTTATGACTAACTGTCACCACCTACGCTAAATCTAATGAACTCAAACATACGACATACACCAGAAGAGCACTGACTAAATAAAAGTTATTCATTTTCATCTGCGCCTTTAGCTCCTCTTCCTAAAAAAAGCACAAGTACATATATTCCCTCAGGATTTCTCTCTCTCCTAACAGTATGTCTTTCTTGAAACAAGACAAAAAAATCCACCAATGTAATGAAAAATGATATGCAAACATTCAAGACATCTGTTTTTCTTTTGTCTCTTATACATACACAGTGGAAACCCAAGGAGAGAAATCTATCATCAGTTAAGATAATGCAGAAAATCACAGTCCACAGCCAATTTTTCACATCAGCCTGATAGAAATAATAAGCAAGCATTTAAAAGAGGACGGCAAGCAATTAAAACATAATTAAAATAAATGGATAGAAGGAGACAGGCCCGCATGTCTTAACATGAAACACAAGGATGTGTGCAACAGCCGGCTGAATGAATGTGAGTCTGCTTCAACAAAGCTTGTGTCTGCCTCACTCAAGCTGGAGAGGCGTCCAGTGAAAGAGAGAGTGAGAGAAGGGGGTGGGGGGGGGGGTTGAGAGTTTCTAAGCCGGGAGGGACTAAATGGATGGGAGAGGGAGAGCAGAGGAGGAGAAGAATGGAAGGGGGAGAAAGAAGGGGGCGGTGGGGTCACTGCGGAGGATTGACAGCCTGTGAGTATGGCCTGACCTCCTGGGTTCGTCTCCAAGTTTTCTCCACAGGCTTAGAGAAGACAAAAATAAAGCCCAGGAATGTTAATTTATTTTCAATTGTCAACGCCGAGAAGAGACAGATAAAGAGTGCATACATACATATCAAGTAAGACCAGAACAAAACTAATGCGCAAGTCCAAGTGTAAGCTGAAAACCTACAAGTGAAATAAAGATGTGGCTCTGTTGAGCTGCGTCTTGCCAACACAATGATCCATCTTCCACTCCTTGAAAAACTACTAATTTGGCGAACTTTCTGCCCCGCCCCCATGCCCTACATTCAGGACAAAAAAAAAAAAGGCACACATGTGAGAGGGGAATTTCTAGCATCAGAAAATGGTTGATGGGCTAGAAGTGGGAGACGGGAACTACAGGAACTAAGAAAACACAGCCTCCAGACACTTTTTTTTCCCCTGTCATTGGTGCACGCTGATGTTCCCAAGGAACTCTTTTGTCATGACAGTCCTGTCAGGGCTGCGCTTTCAACCCCTGCAGGGACATGATGTCATTTCCTTGGCTTCACCAATGATGTAGAGAACTTGCCATCAAGTTGCCAGAGACGGGCCGACACCGAGCACACAGTCTACAGAGAGTTTTCTCAACACAGAGCTGATGAGATATGCTATTAGGATAAACAGGTTGTAAACTGTGGCTAACAGCAGTACACACTGAAACAACAATGTTTTCTCCCATGTGTTTTGATTAGAGTTTACATGATATGTTGATTTGTTAATTCAACTGACAGAAAATTAGAACTAGGTTTTGGACTGTTGATTGGACAAAACAAATAATCTGAACAAGAGCGGCACGATATTCAAAACAAACCTTCTTTATCCTCCTGATGAAAGCAGTGCTGCAACAATTGCTGCACCAGTCAATAATTATTTTGAGTCATTTCATTAAGAAATAATTCCAAAATTTCACTTGTTCCAGATTCTCAAACACAAAAGTTTTCTTCTTTTTTTTAGTCTTCTATTATAACAAAAATCAGAATCTATGAGTGGGTTTTGGACTGCTGATCACACATCTGGATGTATAAACCCAGACATGGGAAACTGTGTGTGTGTGTGATTCATTGAGAAAAGTCTTCAGGATTAAGAACAATTTTAACTTTAACTTGAACAAAATATCCTAAACAAGTTCTAAATTCATACGAGCCCCATGTGCGCTACTTGTTCCATCATCATTACAGCTCGGTTATGTGCCTATAAATAATTTTCTGTCAACAGGTGTTTTTATGAGGATAGATCACAGAACTTCCCACATTGCTTATTTAGGTCTGGGTCGAAATGAGTTCCTGTTTCATTCCAATATGCAAAAACTATAATTCAAGGTAATTGAACTGCTACTTTTATGTCCTGTTTTGTTTCGGGGATAAATGGCTCAAGATTAAAAGGAGACATCTGAAGAACAAAAAAAAAGCCCAAACAGAAAATCCCTGAAAGGTGCAATGCTTCACTATGTTGTTGAGAGAGCACAACAGTTGGTGTGTTCAGCGGCTCTTGGCCAAATGATTGAGGCAGTAGATAAGACAGAGTGCCAGCGGGCAGATGGACATGGTGAAACAGAGACGGGTGTGCAAAGACGCTTAGTAAAGTGAAGAGAACAAAGAAAACCCAGACTGAGCAACCAGGTTAGTGTCAAACAAAATGAAGAGATGGAGGTGACTCGTTTTCAAAAAGGAGCTGCAGAGGAGCAAACGCTTGCAAAAAGGGTAAAAGTGTGTTTCTGTCAAGGTTTCTAACTGAAATCAATGAAATTGGGAAACGCGACTAAGAGACACATTAGTGTCATTGCTGAAGACTTTTTTTTTCTTTTTTTTGTCCAATCAACCATCTAAACCCTGAAAATATTCACTTTAGGATCACTGAACACTTACAAAACCAGAGAATATCCACATTTAGGACATTTTCCGTTTAAAAATGAAAATTACTTTATTAATGATAATCATGACCTACTTGAACCAGCTGCCTGCTGCAGAAATGCACTCATTTTAACATTCTCCACCTGAACATTTGCAAAGGTCACTTTGGCTTATGGAGACTGTATTTGTTGCGCAACTACATAGTAAAAAAATATATGAGGAAAAAAAATTACTAAAATGTTTGTATCATTCTTTAATATCTGGTCTTATTTCAAACTCAGCAGCCTTCCCTGCTTGCCAGTGAAGTGAATAGGCTGACCTCAGAGCAGTTGGTTAAGCAGTAGGGTCTGCGGAGAGGAGCAGGGAGCAGTTCGACACCGACATGGAAAAGAGAGGTTTCTCCTTTTCAGTCAGTCTCTTTGTAAATGTAAAGACAGCCTCACTTCTCACCTCCTCCACGCTTAATTCTAGCACTCCCCTGCCTGCTCTTTATCCACACAAACACACCCACACACACACTGCTCACCACCAGCTCGCTCCAGTGCCAAAACACATTTTTACAACGGAAACCGTGATTGGCCTGGCAACATCAGCCCTCACCTAAACATGAGCAACTCGCGCACACACACACACACACATTCATTCACTCCTTCAGTGTGTTTCCAGCAGGTGATGTGTTGATGTTAACACCTTCTGGGGAAAAAAATACACTGACACATCACAAAATTTTTACACGCTTGTAGCTCCATTCAGACTGGATTAGTTTTCAACAAAATGCGCGTGAAGTAACTGCTAAAACACAACATCTGTGATGTCAGTGAACGTGCAGGTGGGGAGAAATCTGAGTAATCAGTCTCCAATGTTACAGAACTCCATTCACCTGCTGCCATCACACCAAAAATCACAAATAACACACAAATATCACAAATAATTAAACATTATTTCTGCAACTGACGGCAACTTGTTTAAACAATAACAAACCAGCAGAGGAGAACAAACCAGCAGAGGAGATGAAACGTTACATCTGGAGCAAACAGAGTGATCTCAGTTTCGGGTAAAAGTTAGACGCAGAGTCCTCCTCTCTCTCTCTCTCTCTCTCTCTCTCTCTCTCTCTCTCTCTCTCTCTCTCTCTCACTCTCCCCGAAAAGGAAATGACAGATTACTCACAAACTATCTCAGGGCTGCCATTTTGGATGGGACTGGCTGAGGTTTTATCAGAGATTATTTCTGCCAGGCGTGGGAGGTCCCAGATACGGCCGGACGCTAAAATCTGCACAAGTTACTTATGTAGCAAGATTCAGACAGGACTTAAATTTATAGACATGCTCCGTTTTCCATTACATTTCTCCTCCTCCCACCATAAAACTAATCCCATCCAAAAGGGGGGTTACAACTAAGTATTGCGATGACGAAGTGACATTTTTTGTTGCCAAAAGCAAAGTGCAGTTAGTTTTTGAGTTGTTTTTTTTTTTTTTTTTTGCTAAGAAATATATGCAAATTGAGCAAACACAATTAATCCTTGAGGAGACTGAGTAGTTGGCAGTGTAACCGAAAAATAAATTTTAAACTGTATGCGAGGGCGTAGATTTGGTTTCAGAAGTTATGGGGAACACATGGAGTCAGTAGTGCTATTTCCTGTATTTATATATTTAAATCAATCTAGCAGATGACAAATTACTGTGAAATGGTTATTGAGGTTTTCAAATTGATGGTATTCTTATAAAAAAATGTAAAAAATATAACTTCGCTTAAAACCACATTCAATTGTTTGTTTGTTTGTTTTTTTACATAATCCTGACTAGAGCTGAAATAAAAAGTCAATTAAACAATAAGCTGAGCAATAGAAAATTAGGCAACAACTAATTCTGGTTTACTTATTATTTATCTAAGACATTTTTAGCATGTTGATGCCAAAAAATAAACAAAGTTTAGTATTATCGTAAACTGAACTGATCTCTGTGCTGTGGATTATTGGTTGAAGAGATCATCTTGGACTTGGAGAAAATGAATCTAAATCAATCTTAACTTCAAGTTTCACTGGCCAAATGAATGATCAATTAGTCAAGATAGACAGGTCTGTGATTTTACATGCTATAAAGTTGCCCCCACTCAACTTAAAAGCTACAACACTACACCTTTGACCAATGACTCAAATCTGCCAGGAGTACAAGCATCTCCCTCCCCTCCTTGTAACTGAGCCACGCAACTTTAATGTCCGTGTCTGTTTGCCTTAATTCTCAGAAGAACATAAACTGTTATGCAGACATTTTACATTACTCAAACAAGCTGTATGTCTCTACTGACATCCAGAGTCACCCTTCATGCTCGACGCATTTTCAAAGCTATTTCAAGTTATATGGCCTTCTTGTTTTGACGCCACGACGGCTCACGTCACACACGCGACACATCCATCCACCTGGTTTCATCTACTTCCTCTAGTGGATTCATTGCAAACTTTAACGTTTTGTCAGACTTCACATTTTTGTGTAAAATCCAGTCTGCTGTGCATTACCTATGCATGGTCAGCACATGGGCCGCATTCTAACTGTGGACTGTTTGTGTGGTCTCTGTTCATTCAGCGCCTTTAGTGACTGACATGCATTAATTTGCCTTAATTCAGGGCCGTAATGCACACTCAGAAGGAGAGCGACAATGCTGATTTTTTTATGATACAGACACAACATATTCACAAAGACATAAAATCACTCAACACTTGAACTGAAATCACCATCACAATATTAATAGGAATATATTTTCTATTTTAAATATACATTCACAATTCAACAATAAGATGACAGACTTTGTAAAATGAGCATAAAGTTGAAGAAGAATATTACACATAAAGGGTTTATTGCAGGGCCAGTGTAATAGAATGCATTCATTTCGGCTATGGGTCTAGCTGTAGCCTATGAAATCGATCAAATTTTTAGTTTAGTCGGTTAACTGTTTTAATATTATGCATTTCAGCAGGCAAACCTCTTAACACATGCAAAACTTGAGTGGAATCATTCATTTGGACCACCCATTACTGTACAATGTTATGACAATATTCCACAATTGACATCACAGTCACCATATGAAAGAGTTATGCTAAGAAAAAAACCAATTAATATGTGAATATCAAGAACATTAAAAGAGGGAGGTAGGACTACAGTATCGACTAAAGTGCAGAATCTTATTGGAGATGTAAAGTCTCTGGTTGTGTGAGAGCTGAATGAGGTGGAAATCAACTCCACATTCTGCTCTGCAGGGTTTCCCCAGATGTTAAATGATGTTTAGATCTGGTGACGGAGGAAAAGGTACCAGGAATATGATTTAATTCATGAAACCGCCACGTCTGCTGCAGTTCTGTAAAATAGCCTCATATACCTCGGCCATTACACAACACTGCAAACTGATTGTCAGCTCTAATGAGTCCCACGAGATGACTGCCGATGCTATTATAGTCGCACAGTCGACAGCGGACATATTCTGTCTTTTTCTGCAAGTAAACCCATCAAATGGTGGAAAAAGTACAGTTTCTCATTCTTTCACTTCTGACACCAGGTAACCTGCTACATGTTGTGTTTTGGAGTCACACTCTGCCTGCCTCATTCCCACCTCCTCAAACCTCGTCATTCTCTTCCTGCCAACCAGATGCCCTCGGACGTTCCCACTTCACCTTACTGCCACGCCCAACTATTCACCTGATCTCGTCGCTCTCATCAGCTCTGCAGTTACCTGGCTTCAGCCGTCCACACCTTAATCGCCAGTCCTCCAGCTATTTAACCAGTCCGTTTTCACACAGTCCTTGTCAGTTCATCTAACTTTGCAGTGCTGTTTTGTTGTCTTGTCCTTCTGCTTTCAGACTTCTGCCACCTGAATCTTAACGGTGACCAGAACCAACCTGCCTGTCAGTTCCTGCCTATAAACATTTCAGCATCAAAAAAGAAAACCATACTGAATGCCTCCTCTATCCGCATTTGGGTCCCATCCCTGTTGCCTCACACAGCCAGCTGTGACACTTGGCCAGCATCTGCCTTGAAAAGGCAATAATATTTAACTGAGAATGTTTTACAGAGGTGTTAATGCTTAATCAGCACTGTCTGAACTCTTTGGCAAGGGGGTTCATTTATATGTAAAAGTACCGCACTGCAGGTTTTACTTTACACAACAGCAGGCACGGAGCAACATTCTCCACGTTCCACTATGTTCACCTGCCAGTCGCTGCATGGCATTCGGTGCTGAGCAGGTCGCGTAGTGAGATTTTATATTTTTGCTGCTGCCAAAAATGATAAAATGAGAGTGAAGCAGCATCCATTAAAACCAAAACAATGAGCTGAAAGACCCTAAAATGCTACATTAACATGAGAAACCGCTTTCACATTACATGTAGTAATCTGATCCACTGCAGATTCAAATATAATTTTTTCCCAATTTTTGTCTGTTCATTAATTCAAACCTGCTCAGTACTCATATGTAAAAAATTAAACAGTACTATGCTGCCTTCATTTTTGTGTACTGTTTCAAATGTCATCTTAGATTATTTTGATCTTTTGTGGCTGATTCATCTGAAGTTCAGGCAATCTCTGTTTGGAAGTGGTAGTGGCATCATTTCAGTTTAAAAAGTGGTGATTAGCCTCATTTGAAGCAGACACATGACTGATAATTTAGCCAAATTTCGATAAGAGGGAAAGAGAAAATAAGGTATGCTTGATGACATGATAGCAGAGGCAGCTCATTCCAGTATGTGTTCGTGTGATTTGGCAATAATGGGACATTAAAAATAGCTTAGCAATGTTCAAGAGAAAGCAGAAAAATAACAACAAAAGTGGAGGACATTTATGAAAAAATGTATAAACATCCTCCATATTCTGGTTCAAATATGGTTCAAGTATTTCAGGCTTTTAATAATAACAGAAATCTCTCAGTATCCTGGTGGGACTCGCTTGGATGAAAAACCTGATTATTTTGACTTTAAATTTTAAAGTGGTTTGTCAAAACATTATTAAAAATGCTTTATAATCTTGAATGAAAACATGTTTGTACTGGCCAGTTCAGATCTAATAGCATTTACAGACAGATTATTCCAAATTACTGCACTAATTAGAAAAAAATCCTTCTGTGGAGATGCAGTATTTCACCAGGGCTTAACATACCAAGCTAATATCTGTTTGCCATATTGCCCAGTCCTACCATTTGGCTGTATTGAGTTGGAAATGAGACAGTGGCTTAATATGCATACATGTGCTGTAGGCCTGGATGGATTTCGAGCTTGTTTTCAATTCAAAATCATTTTTACACACTCTTTCAGTATTGGTTTCTATTAATTTGTCCACCCACTCTGTCTGCTCTTTTGGAAACCAAGACGCAGACATCAATCTGCAGCATTTCCAGTGGGAAATGGGAACTGGTTGGACTTGTTTTTCTTGTTTCTTTGTACATAATTACTTTCTTGTTCTCTTCCTGTCTTTCTTGTTTTCTTCACCACAATAGTCTCAGGGTTATTATTTAAGGTTTGCTAATATCATGATTCAGCTTCAAACCAGTTAATTTTCTGTTTTGAAAGATGGGCCCCTGCAAGTTTACCGGTGGGCTTAAAATGTCTCTTCTTCCACAGTAGTTAGATTCATGTTTGATGTTTTAAGAATGCTAGAAACATACTTTTCACAGCTGCAACTTAAGGTTTAACAAGTCAGAATGGACAAAAACTCAACAATTATAAAACACAGCATCTAAACAACTAGATATGTTTTCAAAAAAATCTGGTTGCAACCTTGGACTGCAACACTTTATTTTTTTTTTTTACAGGGCCAAATGAAGCGATTTCAGACTGAAAAATTTCAACAATTCTAAATTAATGTTAAAATGGAACCCAAAATAAAGCTTACAGGACAATACTGCTGAATTTCAGCATGTCAGATTATACACTTCACCAGTATTTCCATGAGTTTGTTCTGCTCACTCCATTGTGATGCAAACTGGAGGGCCGTGCGAGTGCAGAAAGAATGAATTGGAACAGTGATGAAAGTGCGTGCTGTAAGAATCTGGACAGCTGGCAGGGTCTACGGGTGTACGTTTAGCGGCGGTTACGGACCCATTTCACCGAAAAGCAGCCATGTGCGTTATGTTCAGCCAATCATTCTATATTTGCAGCATGTTTCACGCTTTATCATTCAGGGTCAAAGGAACAGATCAAACCTCGGTGCTACTGTTGAAAAGCAAATTACGGTGGTCTCTTGGCTGCGTTGTTTCTTCCTTTCTTCATGTTCAGAAATGCTGTCTATGCTTCCTTGAATAAAGTATGCAGCAATATAAAGGCTTTATATTTAACAGAAAAATCCTCCATTTTCCTCCAAACTAGAAGTATTTGTGAATGCACTGAATCGTTTGACCATTTCACCGTTTGAACTAGAGGTTATTTCTTTTTTCTTTTTTTTTTACATGTTTACGATGAATCAATTAATCATTTATTCTTTACATCATCATAAAATAGATAGAAAGTCACCAGTTTCAAGAGAACGATGTGAAAACTTTTTATAATTGCCTGATTTGTTTGACATTCGGGTTACAGTGAGATAAAATCAATTGATTCTCAAATTTGTTGTTGATTAATTAATCATTTCAGCTCTAGTGGCTAAAAGGTTTAATTGTTCATATTCGAGCTCCAAAAACGTACAGTAAAAGCATCACAATCTGAGCATCCTATTTTAACAAGTACCTAACTTGAGAGATTTGTCTCTACAAAATAAAATAGCAGAGCCAGAGTGCTGTTCGTCCTCCATATAAACCAACAAATATAAGGGACAAATACAGAGCCACCATACCACTCCTCAAAGCTTCAAAAACAGAGAAAAGCCTTCTGTAGATGCAATGCTTTTCTCTGTTGCCAAGTTTCCCTTGTGCTGTGGCTTAGCCCAACGGTAGTGTAAAGGATGCATGCTTCTTTTATTTTATTTTCAGCCCCCTGCCTCCGTTTTTTTCCTCTCCTCCAGTACATCATTCCTTTGGGTGTTTGTGCGGTGGCCCTTAGTTACAGGATAAGAGACCCGGCAGCTCAGAGAGTTAAAAGCCTGCCCTGTCCCACTCATACGAACAAGACCATCAATAATTCACCCTCATCGGGAAGCATTATCTAACAGCCTTATAAAAATTTAAAGATTGTGGGTGACAACACGGAACCATGAAGAAAGTGCGCCGTAAGAGGACACTCCAGGTGACAACAATGTAAAGTGGAGGCAGAGGAAAACTTGTCTGGGCTGCTGTGTCAGCCGGCTCTGCGAGACTGATTTAACCATTACATGCAAAAGACAGATGCCTCGCTGAATTAAGGCAAAGTCAACGAGAAGACACATCTCCTCTCTCCTCCACCAACCTTGTGTGTGCGAGTGCAGAGGTGGAAGCATTTGCTCAGCTGTATTAACACCCAGGCTCATTTTCACTGACAGTGAAATCCCTCTAAGCCTAGATCAATTACATCCAGCTCTGCTGTAATTAAAATGTCCTAACAAAGGTCTTAGGGAGCACAGCACAGAAAACCTAGCCACTGAAAATAAGCTCAGTCCGAATTATAGCACCATCTCCAAGAAAATATCTTAAGAATAGATTCAGGCTTTCTTTGCTGATGAAAGTGCCCATGCGGCAGCTCAAAATAAGTCTTTTTCATCCCTTAATAAGATCAAGTTACAATTTTAGATAACATGTAACATACACAAGCTCACATAAAAACACAATTACGCTGTAATATTTTAAATCAATGCAAATACATAAAATAAACTATTCATTCATCTACAGTACAAGAAAAAGCCTGCGCTTGTTTGTGTAGCCCTAACAAATAAGAAAACTAATTATTTGTTCTCTTAAGTTCATCTGATGCTTGACTATGCTCAGCTGAGGGTTGACATAATGCTTATGAGTCTCCTAATTAAAACTCAACAGTGGAGTGATTAGCAATCACAATTCCGCTCTTCAAATATCAAGATCTGATTTGCTTGGCTGATCAACAACAAGGTTCCTTCTCTCAGTGCATTTCACAGAGCCTGCAGCCTCCCTCAGTCTCTCTCTCTCTCTATCTCTCCGTGTGTTTTAAGGAGGCTTTTGAAAAGGAGGAAATCAGCCCAACTCAACATGAAAAGGCTCAGCTGAATTTTTAGTTCTACATATATATATACTGTGACTATTTTTTTAAAATGCTGAATGCAGCAATCATATAACGGATAACACAACACTGCTGGCGAACGCTTAAATGTTTTGGGGTTTTGCGTGATAATTCGTCGTGATTTGAAACCCAAGGAAAAAAATGGCAGCCACCAAAATTAAACTTGAAAGCTGTTCCCTCATTGCACTGAGGAGGGACTATTCCACAGACACAGAGAGAGCAAGATGGCTGACTGCACTGACACATTGTGAAAGCACGACTTGCCATCCAAGGTAATAGATTCTCTTTGCTGTGTGACTCCCACTGCTTCTCATCTTCTGTGACGACGCTTGCCAATCAAAGCCCGGGGAACATTCAAGGGCTTTGACAATATCTGCTCACCTTGAAAACACATTGGCTTCATCACAAGACCAAGAAGGCATCAAATAGCCATTAGACATGGCAGACAAGGAGGTAGCAGACTAAAGGTGATCCCGTGCTTCTTTTTCAACACGAAAACGGCTCAGGGAAAAAAATTTGCATTAAAAGCACTCTTTCTACATAAAGACACGGCAACAACAAATGCCAGCAGTCAGTGGGAGGTGACATCTAAGTGTTGGACAGAAAACACACTGCACTAAATTTGGAAGGATTTGATAATCATTTCGGAGAACCTGCAGCAAAACTTTTAATTTAGCTTTCAACACACCGAATACCACAGAATTCTCAGAAGTAAATGTACGTCTGCTGTTTACATGAAAGCATTTAACAGAGGAATTCAAGATGTCTTCCACACGTGGAGGCTCTGCAGATGACTTTTTGGTAAAATAAAACATATCAGTTTGGGTGTTTACCTGTTACAATACCTTTCTTTTCAATGCAAAATGAGAAATACACATCGGCCGAGTGATTTACATTTTTATACGATTTGTGAATACCATGAAGGGGGACAAGGGGGAGATTTTTGTGCAGTGAAGCATGTCCTGAGCCTCAATTTGTAGGATAATTATATGATACTGTTTTAGGAATCTGAGGAAAACAGGAGCATTTCCTCAGTTGAGGACAGATGACCTGTCAGATACACCTAATACCAACACAAAGCCTTTAGCCTTTTATCTGCACACTTCCTGTGACCTATACTACGACAGAACCAAATAAAGAACACTATCTTTGTATCCCCCTGAGACAGAGTAGTGTCCTCATATGCTAATGCCAGCCAGTGCTGGAGAAGAAGCTCAGAGGGCAGCCCAGACGACTCACAGGTCAGTGCTAATCTTCTGATATATGGAGCCTAAAGACCCGGGACACATCCATCACACGCCGCCAACAGCTCCCCGACTGGGAGAGATCTGCACACGCTAAAGGGTTAACACACTCCCCCAAAGAGACCTCTGATGAGCCGTCACTCAAGAACCAACCTCCTTTTTAAGCGAAGCATCCTTTAACAACGCCGAGGGGGTAGCGTTCTTTGCAGAGGCTCGGAGCTGAGTGTGTGATAGAGCCGGCATGACTGCTAGACCTAAGCTTCAAGCCTCTGCTGATCATTAAACATCCATTTTAAACCAGTGGGGGAAAGTTAACTGTCATTTTAAACACAGGAGGTGGTAGTATGGGAGAGATTCTTTCTCCCTTAGATGTATTTTCTTGGTGAAAAGGAGCGAGAGCATATATCCATCCATCGGGTTAACTACCCTAACACATAATCATTCGTTCCAGTCATCTGTCTCTTTATTTTTGAGGCGAGCCACAAAATGGCTATGTTGGGCTTTTGCAGTTAAATGAGAAACTCACCCCGAAGCACTTTGTTAAATAAACAAAATGCCCTTTTCTTTTTCTTTTTTTTTATTATTAGACCCTCTCCTCTGTTTTGTATTCTTCATTTTCTTCTTGTTCTTCATCCTCTTGGCGAAATGTGAACAACAAGCATGCATTTGGGGGTTAGGGTGGGGCGCCTCTACACAGCATCACCAGCAAATGTCAGGTTCGATCTCAGCCCCGTACAGGCACAGACTACTTTTAAGACCATTTTGCAGCAACACTCACCCAGGAAGAAATCCATCTGAGAAGGAGGAATAATTCCAGTTTCACCACCGACAGCAGCCTCAACAGAGCAGAATGCATGTACCTCTCCTCTTCAGCAGCCTTTTAATAATTTGAACAACTAGGCTCAGCTCAGCACACCACAGCATGGTTCCCACTCAGCTTTTTCTTGACTCAACAAACTTACTGCCAACACTGTTGTTATCACTCCTGCCCTCTCCTCCTACACAAACACAATGCAAAGTGCCCTGTTCTCTAGGCTTTTGTCAGGAGTCATTGCAGGAAAATGACTAACAGGAAAAGAAAGTAAAGTCAACAGGAAAAAAAAAAAAGATTTGGCACAAAATGCACTCAACATCACGAGCTGATTAGCCGTGTCTGATGTAAAGACTCGTTCTCCTGTAAGACCAGTACAATCGGGGCTGCCTCATCTACCTTTATAATGCATCACTCCCTCTTTCTCCTCTCTCTGTCCATTTGTTTGTCCAACTTTTCACAGAGAGCGTGTCAAAGGAATTGAACAAGACAGCTGTCAAACCCGCCCACAATGACTGAAGATGGCAGGTGAAGTCCTCCCCCCTCCTCCTTCCTGTTCTCTGGGTTCAAAACTCCCACTCTCACTTTATTCTCAAAGGTTTTTTTTTTTTTGGTTACTTTGTCCGAACAAAAGAAGGAGAGGAGGAAGCAAGCGCTCTTCTTCGGCAGGTTGGAGAGCAGTTGGCCCATGTTATTACTCAGAAGCGGGATGACCATGAAGGGGCCACTGACCCCTACTGCGCTGCCAATGGCATTTACATTCCCTGTTTCTGCGTAATAACATCTCACAGGCTGCACTTTCGTCCACTATTAACCTGTGCTGATCCAAAATAAGGCCGTGCGCAAAAGCAAGAAAGCACATTTTTTTGCTACTCTTCGTGCTCGGTGAAAATCAGTGTTTTGCTCTACTAACTTACCTAAAATTGCACAGAACATTAAGCCACGTTCACAAGACAAAGAAGGGAAGAAAAAAATCCATCAAAATAAACAGTGTCTTTCTGCTTTCTTGCACTGACAAACAACAGCTGCACAGAATGGGGAATAAATGTTATCTCTGCGACAGAAAAACAATCAGACACCACTAGGTATTCAGTGTCTCTCACAAAGCTTGAATGATCTGCGTCTTTACATCTACACTTCCTGAATGTGGAATTTCACCATTTATTTGGCAAGAAAGCACCTGAAGGCACTTTCTTTTCAGAGCATTTTACAGGTGGACGGCTGTGGCCAAAATACCAGTCGAAATGTGTAAACAGAAGTCATTTTTGCTTTTTTTTGTTTCCTCTCGCCACGGACAAAGTCTCTTTCTCCTTGAAAATAAAACAGACCTTTGTTGATGTTTCATGCTGGAGTGCGTGGAGAAATACTGCGGAAAATACTGTAACAGACGAAATCTTTTTAACATGACCACGTTTCTGAATGGCGTCCAAAAAAATTCCACTAAATACATGCCTTTTGGTGTGACATTATGGCCAACAAATTCTCCCAATCCACACTAAATCTGTTTCCAACACTAACACTTGCACCACACGCACACACACACACTCGCACACAAGCACACAAAACCAACTGCAGTGTCCAGCAATCCTTGTCAGTCGCCACCACCACCAGAAGCAGCAGCAGCAACACTCTATCAGAACAAAACTGCTTAGAGGAAGGGGGCTGGTAGCTCAAGTTCTCCCTATTGAAATGCAGACACTTTGATATGGAAATTGGCAGTTACAAAAACCCGCTAGAATTCACACTAGCATGCATTGAAACCATTTGCGCAATGTGAGATGAGATGGCACTTCCTCCCAAGACAACACAGACAAATGGACCAAACCAGCACGTCTGGGGCGGGTGAGAGATGGAGTGAAGGTAGAGAGGGTGGAGAAGAGGATGAGGAGGAGGAGGGGTAGAGAAAGAGGCAACAGAACATTTGTCCCCCACCACCCTATCCTCCTCTCTTTGAATTCCTACAATCCACTGTCCCAGTATTTGTTTCAAGAAACCGACTTAGCATGAGCTGAAATACAGGATTTTTCCAAAGTGCAACATCCATATTGACCAGTGAAACATCCCATTACAGCTCACTGGCAGAGGAACAAAATGACCTTTTCATCTTCAGGAATCCCTGATGGGCATGTCATCCCATTTTTTTTATTTATTTATTTGTTTTTTGTCTAGTCCTCCAAAATGGCTGGCATGACAGGAAAAACTTATCCGCCACGGTCAGAATAAACCCGGATTTGTGTGGTGGCAGGTCTCACACTGTGCATACAGCTTATATAATGCTGCAGTTTTCTTAGTTCAAAAAACTGAACAGCCCAATGCTCTGGTTTGCTTTTGTTTCCAAAAACAACTGGATTTGAAAAAGTCATCATCCATCTTCCCTGCATGAAAGCTGTTATATAAGTATATGCCGGGGAAGCTCTCAGTTCCCTAACTTGTCAGTATGGCTTATATAATGTTGCAGCACTATGCTGATTTGGCATTGACAGTATGGATTATGTGTAAATGTTATTTAACCTTGATATTTCAGTCCATCATGGCTGTGCTCTCCTGGGGTTTCTTGCTGAAGTCTGAGCAGCCCCGTCTCTAAAAGCTTCACGTGAGAATGAGATGTGGTTCCCTAAGCCTGTAAAAACTCTGTCTGCGTGTGTGTGTGTGTGTGTGTGTGTGTGTGTGTGTCCCATCATCACACATGGCTGGCTCAGGTCTGTGAATTATACATGCCCTGTGAAATGATCTTATTTTATAGCCGCAAAATGGAGAAGTAAATGGAGACAGTAGCTGACATCCAACTTCTTAGCTCCTGCTGTCCTGAATGGGTGGAGATGTTTGTGTTTGTGTGAGCTCTGTTTTTCTCACTATGTTATCACGCTTATTATCATCACTGATCATTATATAAATCAACTCCCTGTAGCTTTTTTTTTTATACAGACTTTTGATTCAAATCCAGTACTTTCTTTCTTATTGTATTCATCTTAAATTTAAAAAAAAAAAGAGCATTTCACACATTTCATCACATATCAAAAGAAGCTATACTTCAACGAGCTTTAAATTGAATTATTTAGAGCTATACTCAATGAAATCCCCATTGACAGGATCCTGGCAGCCAAGCAACTTCATATTAATTAAAAGTCTGGAGGTTCCACACACCAGGCTACAAAATGACACCCCAGCCTATACTACCGGCTATGTATTGATCTCATTACAACAGTTTTGAACTGACAGAGGAGCCCGTGGGCCCGTTTTTTGACATTTGCCTTATCATTTCCTGCGAGTGTAAATGAACGGTATTGATTCAGAGAGGCAGAAGCCAGCATCTCCCGTGAAAGACTCATAACATCCGCTTTTAATGGCTACTTACAGTGTGTACGCCGTGCCAAAATATGGATCCCGGCATGGAGTGGGAATTTCAGATCAACACCAGGAGCCCCCCTCCTCTCCTCTCCTCTCCTCTCCCTTTTTCAAAAGAGGCCCCCAGAAACTAAGTGGTGAGTCGCACAAAGACGGCTGGGGCTCGGCTGCATGCTCCACTTTCTTCTTCACAGTGGACAGATGGTGCGGTTTTCGGTGGCAGCTTTCTGTTCACGCCAGTACGTCCGGGACCGGACGAATAGCTCCATTGCGAGGGGGTCTGTTCAAAAGTAATGATCGTTACTTCTCCCCCTCCTACTCCGACTGCTCCTCCAGTGCGTGCACCCAGGCTCCTTCCGACGGGAGCGCTACGGTTAGACTGCATAAAAAGAGATCACTTCAAGGAGACGAGATGCGCCCTGGTCTCGCTACAAAAATGAGACTCCGCGCACGTCTTCCACGCTGTCAAGTCTGTGTGAAAGTCTCCAGCGACCTGGTTCGCAGCTACAACCCGAAGGGGGATGATGTGACTTCTTTAGTCTGGCTTTCGGTGCGCTCCCGGTTGTTCCATCTGCGTCTCATCCACACGCCGTGCAGACAGTCGGAGCTACAGCCGGACTGGAGGCAAACAAGGCGAGGAGAAACGGCGCACCGGTCCCCTGCTCTCTGCAGCAGCTGGCTGTGGAGGGCGGCACACAAAACCTGGAACGGATCACTGCAAAGGGGGCGGACTGGATCCTCATGCTAATTGTGACAGCCCACATTAAAGCTAATATTAAACCCTTATCTCTTGTGAGCTCAGTTTGCGCGAATGTGTTAAAGCACAAACGAGGTCTGCTGTATTTTCTCCAAGCTCCTGTACTCAAACAAACCCACGAAGCGCAGCATTTTAATCAGGATTCCTTGCTGTTTAATCAGAAGAAGACAAAAAGAAGTGCACGGCCATTCATTACCAAAAACATGTAACCGAAAGCAGTTCATATAAATAGCATACTAATTTTTATCCTGCTGGAATATCAGTAATGTGGGGAGCAGTTTGCACCTGGATAATTAGGCCAGTATTTTATAATAAATACACCCAATAATGTGGATGACATAAAACTGGTTTTTATTGGCTGAGTCCAAAGATTTTATGGAAAAAAAGCATCGAGGTGATCAGAAATTCACCTTTTATGAGAAGCTTTTGACTTTGTTTAATGAGAAGTGGGCCTACTCCATCTCCTCCACATAACAGGGTCATGATGCTGAAGAGAGAGAGACAGAGAGAGGAAAAAAATCCTCATTTCTGCTCTCTTTTTGTAGCTATTCTGGGCCTATAAGTTTGCTGTAGATTCATCTTTAATTTTAACACACCGAGTGAAAGTCTGGCATCTAATAAGATCAATCAAGCAGCATAATGTGCAACAACCAAGCAATTTGAGATAGTAAAAATTGATGTAATTGCATTGTAAATGAGTGCAGCTACAGCATTTCAGTGATATAAGTGTGGCATGTACAGTATGGAAATAATTTATTAATAGTATGTGCAGTGGGATGAGTCTAACACCACTGTGTATGATATAGCCAGCAAGCCAGCATGTAACATGTACAGTGTTACTACATATGTATAAAGACGCCTCAAAACTGAACAAAACACGCTGAAGGAAAATGCAAACATACACTTAACCCTCAACCTTAAGCACACAAAAAAGAAACACAGACGTATTCACACAAACGTCGGAGCAGACGCTGATGCACATTGCAATACATGTGCAAACATTCAGTGTCTATGCATAAGTTCACAGCAAGACACTGAAGTGTTCACCGCCTCCCTTTCAATTCTATTCTTGTCGATATGGGAAAGCATGTGAAAGAGGATTTAAGCCACAAGACATTAAAAAGCTCCACTGAAAACTCAGGGATATATTTGAATACATTTCATTATCAGGTTCAATCCTTTGCAAAAATGTCACACTATACTCTTCAGAATTAAAAGTAGACTTTTTTTGATTTTTTTTTTCTTTTGATATATTAAGAAATCAAAATTGATGTGCATTTGTCACCTCATAGATAACATCTTTTTCCTTAATGAATAGTATTTGTACAACATGCACCCATTACCCAACATTTTTTCATACACTGAAACATACAGGACCATTCTGCTATGTTTTTATTTGCCAATTCCTTTATTTCCTAATAAAATTTTCCAATGCATTTTTGTGTTTTTCCCAGTGTTCCAAGCAGCCATTGGTTTCTATTAGTTTCTGTACAGTATAATCAGTGTGATCACTAAACTCTTTTGCCAATTTTATACCATTATTGTGATTCAGTTCATACTTTTAAATTAGTTGACCATTAAATGAAATTACATTCAACTAAAAATACTGCTCAACTGTATTTAGTGTATTTTTTTTTTCAGATTTAATGTTTACTGTCATACATACACAAATCAAGAAGGAAATGAACAGAATTCAGTGCCAGGAATGTATTCATTCAGCCAGAATAATTACATTCAAATTACAAAATTACAGTCGTAGCAGTAGTGGTTTACAGATTGGTTAGCTATGATGTAAAATGTACAGCCTTTGGAGAAAGTAGACTGAAACCTGAAAAGCCACTGTACAGTTGGTAATTTAGCGCACGTAAAGGTGATTTTCAGGGCAAAGTGAAATTTGACATATTAGTGTCCAAATCTGGACAAAAAAACTCAAAATGTATATCAAGTGTGACTCTTTTATGGAAGACAAATAAACAGCCTGCATCATATCGACTGACTAGAGCTAGATGATGATGATGATGATGATGTTGATGATGATGATGATGATGAGCAGCTGATGTTTTGTCTTTAAACAAGGGACTGGTAGATCAGAAAAAAATGTATATAAACTGCACAATGTCCTGTTGGATCATTGTTTGTAAGAATATTTTTTGTAATAGATGATAAAAATACCACAGATTGCTACAAGGGCAAAATATTGTCCTGTAGGCACAGTACAGAGTCTTATAGGAATATTTTATGGCTAATTCAAACTACAGTTCTTTATCTTTGGTCATTTTGTTTTATTAGAATAGAATATCATTATACATTTACGTATGTGCTATTTATTGTCACAGTTTACACAGATGCTTGCCTTTAACTGATGACGTAACGCATGATGCAAACAGGAATGTTGTTGCATTAGTCCTGCCCTTTGTTTCTAAAGCACACCACGTCTCCTCTGTTGGTTAGAGTGGAGAGGGGGCAGTTTGAATCCTGATTTTACAGTCATGAATGGAGACCAGAACTGTTACTGACTTGGCACCCCCCAGAATCATGAAACTATAACTGAACTGACTGGGAATGATTCAGCATTGTCGATGAAATTACACTTCAAAGCTGAAAGGCCATTAGGATTTCACTACAAGCTGCAACACATTAGCATTAAATATCTATTTGCAAACGAATATGATATAATCTTAATGACAAACTGGACAACCGCATGTTTGTGCACTGCAGAGCCCCAATTATTTAGTCATGATTTGTTGACTGTTCTGTGTATATGGCAGCTGCAGGCTACATATTTTTCTCTCTTGCAAAAACAGGATCATAACAAATGCAGAAATAAATGTATTTCATAATGTTCTGATTTATTCAGTCACTACGCTAAGTCATCATTAGAAACCATTACACCCATGACAAGCCAAAGAAACACAGGACACTCATGGTTCATGAGATGTGTGTTATTTACCTGCCGCTGAACTATGTCCTCGGTATAAACCGAAGTGTCTCTGCACAGTGGAATTTTCAATATGCTGTCTGAGCTCTGTCATTTTGCCTCTAAATATCATGTGAAGTTTCTGTTGTCATTTTTCAACAATCGATGTACTGGAAGGAAAATGATCTGCCCAGCTGGAAGCTGGTTTACGGTAACATTTTCCTCAGGTTTCTAAAGTTCAGCCCCATGCAGCTTTCTTTTGAACATGATATTATACTGTTAGTAGGAGCTTTTATTCTTCTCCAACACTGCTCCTATTTTTAGATCCTTACTTTTCAGCATTGTAATAAAAGAGCCACCTCAGTGGTGCAAATTCCGGCGAAGGACACATTTCCCTTAGACAAGTCTAAGAACAAACACTCGATTTCCAAGTTTGGAACTATTAATGTCCAAAGTATCACTTCACTTCTCTTTTCTTGTCTTAGTTTCATGAGCCAAAGTACATAGCCAGGTCAGTGGTCTCCGTTACACGTGGCTTCAATAAAAAACAGTCCCCTGGTCACACAGGAGAAATGTGAATTTGGGTCAAATTTACCAGGTGGAGAGTGAAAGGATTAGTGCAGAGCTTGCATGTTTTCTAAAGCGTAGTTTTACATAATAACGAATAGAACAATAAAAGAAAGCAGATGTAATGATGCTGATCCACTGGCACACATTCTTATTTAGAGAAACAATGTTTATATATGGCCTACTCCTGAAAGTGTAAACTCTCGATTTCATTTGAACTGACCCAGGAGAGCTCGTCTAGCTGGTGTTTTATTCATTGTGGTCATTGCAGTATATATGTAAATATACACACAGCCAGCCCTTGTGTCCGTTTTTTTTTTTTTTTTTTTTTTTTTTTTGTCATCTTTTTTTTCTTTTTGACTTTTATTTGGAACTGATAAAGTTGTCCAAAAATGCTTTGGTTTGCTTTTTTGGCTGGAGCATGTCATTTCTTTTCCTGTGCTCTGCATGCAATCAAAACCCTAAATAACGGCACAAAAGAGCTAAAGGTTTTGCTGCTGAGTCATCTGAAGAGTGTAAATAAATTTCACTGGGAGACATCAGACTTAATCATAAGAACAGACTCTACTAACAGACTTTACTATGCTGTAAATTATAGGTCTTTATGAATCTTCACTTTAAGCCACGTTAAAATTATAGCAGCGCAAAACCCGACATGGTTTCTTTTTCCTGTGTACTTGCCCTTACTTCTTGCCGTAGCTCAACCTCCACATTTGACCATAGCTTTTGCTTACTCAGTTTGTCACATGTTTGTTAATTAACATTTGGGATAATGAATATTATCCAAACGTACAAATTACATTGCATGTATGTTCATTACTACTATTGTTTTTCTCTGAAATACAACTTAATTTCCTGCTGGCTCACCTTGCAGCGACCAGCACATGCAAGATTTGTACATTGTGGTTATGTTTTGTATTTGTGAGAATACATCTTTATCAGCTGTATCAGCCAGTTATTTAGTTGTTCATTTATCACATTATATAAAAGACTGCGATGACACATCCAGTGTTTTTAAATCATACTCATGTTGCTTGAAAATTAGCTGCAGAAACACACTGAAACCTTAACATGCAAAGCCCACTCCACTTATTATGAAACCAAGCTTAAGATGTTATTAGATTATAGGAGTGATATTTTTTAATTTTTTTTGTGGTAGGCTTTATGTGGTATTTTGCAGCTGCTGAGACCCCCTGAGAGAGAGAGACAGTTTCAGAATTCAAGTCCCTTCACCTCTACATGTTGTCTTTGATTTTGTCCTCTCATGCGTTGTGTGTGTTCCCCATCCAAATGTGCCGTTCACATTATGGGCCAAAACCTCATGCAATAATGTGGGGTGTTTCAACAAACATTCATGCGGTAAATAAGAGGGTAGCTGGGAATGCTGTGGTAAATATGTTTCGAGTCATTAGTAGGTGGTTTAACTCATTAAGATCAAAAGCCACAAATTCAAAGGCATTCTCAAACCTTAAAGGGAAAAGCCATTGATTGCAAAAAATAAAAAAAGAAAAAAGAAAAATCAAAGGATCTAAACTGAGTTTTTTGAGGATTTTCTATGGGATTTAATAAACGCTCTTGTTCCATGCAGACAGAAACACTCTCTGTTCTTTCTGCACTGAAAGGAAGCTAATTCTTTGCGGCATCCATTTCCCAGCGTACTGTATTGGGTAGCTTTCTATAGCCTAGTTTTGTAATCATAGGGCAGCATGAAAAAGGGTGGGAATTATCATGATTTTGATGGTCATATAAAGGCGGCTTCCATGATGGAACAGACTCCATTATGAGACTCAACTACAAGTGAACTCAACATATTCATGATAAGACAATGACCTAATTCAATGAGGACCATGAGCGTTGGTTTTGCATTCGTAAATCCATGACAGATTGTGTGTCTTTCTTCATTTTTTCACACTACTGATTTCAAACTTATTTAGAGTAATAAATCACCTGACCCAATTAAAAGTTCAGAAATAACTTATTGCAATATAACATTTAAACTGTTGAAACATCTGTATAGCACCTTGCAATCACAGCAAAATTCTTAAGAGTTAATTTTCCAGTATTAAGCAAAAGTGCTACAATATAGTTGTAGTTGACCATTACTGTAATAATTGAGTTGAAATGACACTGTTGAAAGTTGACTGTAAAGGAGTCAGTTATGTAAGAAAGTTGGTGTCATTGGGCAGTGTTGGTTTCACTCCTGCAAAGTCATGAAACTACACCTCTCCTAATGCATCCTCGTGAATTTCTATCTCTAGTGTTAAGGTTAATTTTTAACTCTGGATAAAGTTATTTTAGCACTGGATCTGAGTTGTATTATTAACACTTCAGGAAGTGTTAAATTAACTCTGCAAACATTGGGACAAAATAAAAAGCAACATAGTGTTCGAAATCACTCTCTCAGAGTTGATTTAACAATATAAAACTTGCTGTGTTCAAACAACACCCATATGTAAAAGCCAACTAATTCTGAAACTACATACAGTTAGTATAAATAGCACACACAATTAATATTTGGGGCCTTTCACATTGCTCTGGAAGAAGCTTTTTTTCAGAACAATCTCCCTTCTGGAAGTTATGTAGTCCTCCATTTTTCTCCCCCATGAGAATTCTGTCGACTGCAGACTCCACCGACAGAAGTTAGATCAAGCATAGAAAGCCAATTCAGCTCTCTACAACAGATAAAATCTGACAAGCAACATGGATCTAGGCTTGTCTCCTCTCTGGATCTTTTTGGCTCACGGAACTTTGCCTTTCTTCAGTCCTTGGGACGTCTGTAAAAATGCTCTTATATGGGGAAAAGCACCCAACAAATAAATGTAATGTACCACAGTCACTGCTTTCCAACTGTGTGATTTGCTCCAAATATATCTCAGCCCCAAAACAAGCTTATCTGAAAAAAACATCTCAATCTATACTTGCGCATTTGGAAGCACTTGGTAAAGCACTTGGGAACATTTGTTTTAATTTAGTTTCCAATGGTGAATGTTTATCTATAGAGTGTAGTTTTTTAGTGTTGTTGCTCTTTTGTTGTGCTGTGAATCTAACTTCTTCCGCATAGAGACTGAAACACCGGAAAAATGGAAACAGATGCTCATTGTTCAACAGTGAATAGGCAAAGGAAAAGGACAAGGAGAAAAACGATTCTCAGCATCTAATGCTTCCATTTAATGGTAGGTGATAGGTAAGTTTCATTCACACTGTTGAGCTGTTTCTTTAAGAAAAATAAACACAGCAGAATAAACTAAATAATACCAAAACAACTTTTATATAACTGGTCTGGCAGAAAAAAATGTATCTGAATAAAGTATTACATTTGTTTAAACAACATCATACAGTACATGGTGTTTAAATTTTTAGGAAAAGAGGAAATGGGTCATCCTTGCGTGCCAGTGAAAGGAATACTGTCATTCAAGTAGGCCTTCTGGGACTGCTGTCTATTTTTAGGGAGCTCAGACACATACCATACAGTTTAACCCTGACACAAACACAGACGCAGTAAATAATAAATCCACCAAACAGGAAGATATTATCCTCTCAAGGGTAGGTTTGAAGTTATTATTTTGCAAAGCAGCTCAAGAGGAAAAGTGGGTGAAAAAAAACATTCATGCTAAAATACACAGTGGAATAGGTGCTAGAGGAACACAAGCAATCTTTAAGGTAGGGTAGGTTTCTTTAATGGGTGTTTCTGCGAAGCTGAAATGTGATGCAGTGGGGGGGGTTCCTCTCCATTTTCTAAGATAACTTGTAAAATAGTACTGTACTGGATAGTGACCAGCGTAAGACAAAAGATAAGACATTTTCTAAGGACTGTGTTGGTCTGGACACTGTTGTCTTGCACCTGTTGGGGCAGGACAAATTACACCTTTACCATCTTCCATTTGGTGGTTCGGTAAACTCGCATAATTCCCTGCAATGCTCCACCCAAGTATAATCAGCCGCAGAGGTATAATCTACCACACCTATGCCCGTTTGAGTGCTTCTGTCGGTACACTTTTCTTTAGATTTCTGTTCACATGAACATCAAAATTGTGCTTGAATCGCATTTAATGTGTGTTAATTATGATTGGAAAACTGATCATTTTTTTTCCTGATAAGTCTGATTTAACGCTTAATAATATTTTGCATAAACACCTGAAAAAGCAAATATGGATGCCTCACGTCAGCCAAAGTCTGCCATTCAAGGTAGGCTAATTACACCCAAACAAAAATGAATACAGACTTATATTTTCACTGCAATGTAATTTTAACCCTCACACAATCACCTCTGCATTATACAACTATCTTCAGTCAGCCAGTGATGTTATTGCTGGTACCGTCGCTGCCTCTCATCCCACATATTCTTCAGGCCAAGTTATGAGCAGTCAGAGACACCGGGAAGATCACTGTTAGCAGCTAGATTTAAATAAAATCCAACATTAACTGTAATTCAGTCACTATAGCTATTTAAGACACCGTTTGTATCCAATTTCACTTGTTAACAACCTGCTACTTATATGTGTCATGATAAAATTAGCCAGGTAGCCATCTTGGATTAACACCTGAGCACCAAGTCATATTAAAGTAGGTTTTCCTGTTCTTCCAGCTCTGCAGACACTGTGTGAAAGCAGCATTAGACAAAGGAGCACTTTCAAAGCCTCATGGGAGCCATAGTTGTTGAATGCTAACGTAACAGGCTGTTCTTTATGTTTGTTAAAAGGTGTAAAAGGTTAATTTTTTTTCTTTGAGATACAATAGTGCATGCCCATTAAAGTTTGAATACAGACAGAAAACCACAGGATTGTGCTTTAGCTTTCCAGAACGAACAATAACAAGAGTTTGAAGCAAATACTTGTAGCACACAAGCTGGTTTTTGAAGCTTGTTTTCTTGTGTGTGGTCAGTCGGTTATGAAGCCAACATTTTGATCCAAAATATCAATAAACACTAGAAAAGACACAGAAAAAATGAGAGAAAAAATGTTTTGTTTTGGGTTTTTTTTTTACATGGTTGAAATCATGCAACCAAAGAATAAGCGAGCCTAACTGTTTAATCAATAAGAGTATGAAAACATCACTGCCATCTAAGACTTTGAGAACCTTTGTTTAAAAAAAATTACTTTCATGCTCAAGTGAATATGTTCAGAAAACATGACTCATTTCTTGACTGCCACTCAGCCATTAGAAGCCATCATCTCTTCACAGCTCCTTTCAGCACAGCATTGGCTCAGATGATAATCATGGCATTTCACAGCCACAGGTGTGTCATCATGGAGAGATCTGCTGAAAGAGGCTTTTGCAGCCCAGGTTTCAGACAGGGTGTGCTCTAAGTGCAGGTTCTTGTTATCTGAAATACTACAAATTGATGGGAAATACAGGTATAGTTGGCTACCTTGTGGGAGCAGAGGCATGTGTATCATATGATATTGATTTGATAGCTCAATTATAAATGGCATATATCTGCTGCAGAAACACAAAGAGACAAGGGCACGGTTGTTGGGTCTGATATAGGTCATTTGTGCTTTCATGTATTTTTCAGTTGGTCCTCCCATAAAATGTGCCATTTTTTCCTTGAAATTGATGTTATTACACTTTGCGATAAAGGTCTTCAAAGGACAGTAATAAATAAATGCTCAGATATGCAGATCCATAGACGTACTCCATTAGTCTGACTACCAGTTTAGCTGTGGTAGATGTGAAGTGGCAGGGAGTTACTAAGGTTATTTGCAAGATGAGAGTAGCAAAGGTGCCTGTGTTTGAAAGCATTCATGGCGACCACATCAGTCTGGGCCCTTGTCAAACATGTTTGACATGATTCAAGAGCGCATTTCACGCCACGACATTTGTCTTTGACTAAATTGAGACTGAACAGCGGGAAGTATAAATATGCCAATCAAGGCTACTGTCAAAATTACATTGTTCTTCGGTGCTGTATGATTTGCGCCTTTCAAGTGGGATTGTTTCACATATCGGTTTTTCTACCTTTCCTCTCACATGCATGCCATGTGTGGAGGTCTGTGAATGCACTACTGTGGTAGCGTTCAGGCATAAGACTTCATGACAGATACTTTACACATGCCAGACTGTTAGACGATAGAAGACTGTGAGACAACGATAAAATGTTCATATTAAAAGCATTTACCCCTCTCCAGGCGCCAGACTGTCTGACACTGTCTCAAATTGATTCTTAATTGGGTTTGTATGGACCCTGGATCTACTGTTGATGAGCCCAGCGAAAAGTGGACATCCACAGCTGCAACTCGTGCTCCGCTGAAACGAGATAACACAACTGACTTGTCGGAGAGGAGAATGACTTCTTACAGTTCTCGGCTCTGTTTAAAAAGATAACAATTATGAATTGGATAATCTGTACCTCTTGAAAATGGATTTAAAGGAATGATCCATCATCCAGACATGGCAGAACAAAGCTACTGACTCAAAGGGATGTCATTACTCATCAAAGTCACTAGCAGTTGGCATTAACCAGCTGTGTAGCTAGATGTCTTTTTTTGTGGTAATAAATCACTCAGAGTTGCTGAGGAATGCAATCCAGCCTTCTGAAACAGCTTGGTCTTGGTAGAGGTGATTTTCTGTTTCTAGGCTGACATTCCTCATTATCTATTTTGGCTTGCCTTGCATGCACACTGGGTTGTGGAAAAGGCTGGTTAAAGACTGTGGAGTGAGGGTAGAAGGGCGTGAATCCTCCCCAGTCCTTCCCTACTGCCGCCCTCTCCAGTGAAGCTCAGCATGCCTCTATTTGAAGAGGACGGGAGGGAGGTTATCCCTACCTTTGCCTGGGTCCTGATTTTTTTTTTTCTTCCCAGTCTCACAGAAGAGGCTTGTTACCAGAGCAAGCAGATGTAGTCGAGAGCCACACTGCAAAGCTTTATTCAAGCTGAGGGAAGAATCTGCTGTGGATTAGGCCCTGTCCACAGTCTGGTCTGGTCTTAATTTCACTCCTTTTTGTGTAATCAGACTGAAGGGGTGCTTCTGATTATTGTGTATATCTCTGATGGCTCCCTGCAATTTGATAAATGTCAGTCATAATAATAATAATATCAATGTTGTGGGATGAGTGACAGAATTTTTGAACTGAGAAATGGGAGAGAATGAAGACTTAAATAGTGCAGCGTTAGGGTTTAATGCAACAATGTACATGTCATCACAATGAGGTTATTCACATTCAATTTATAGGTTTCATTGGTGTTTGTATACAAGTACTGACTTACACCGATCAGTTGCAACATTAAAATCACCTGCTTGATAATTTGTATATCCCCCTTGTGCTGCCAAAACAGCCCTGACCTGTCAAGGGAAGGGACACAGGACCTCTGGGGTTATTTTGTGGTCATTGGTATCCAAATGTTGGATCCTTTGGGTCCTGTGCATTGAGGGTTTCTAACCATAAGGCCCCACCTGGTGGGAGGGTGAATTCAGCTTATTCCATTGCATCTTGCAGATTCTCAGTCCGGTTGGGACCTGGGGAGTCTGCAGGATGTTGTTGTGGTCATTGAGACATTCCTGAGCTGTTTTTGAAATGTGACAGGGTACGTTGTCCAGCTGGGGGGAGGCTGCCGTTGACAGGAAGAGTCGTCGGGGTGGTGTGTAATGTTTAGGTGGGTGGTGTGTGTCAAAGAACATCCATGTGAATGCCAGAACCCAAGGTTTCCCCACAGAACATTGCATAGTAAACACACGATTAATGTTATTCCCTTTACCTGTCAGTGGTTTTAATGTTATGGTCCAGTAAAAGGGAGTAAATAGACCTTTGACGTTTTAATGCTCTAACTCATAATTGCTCATAAACAGTACTTGTTATCATAATGAGCTGATGCTGATTGAAGTACCATTGCAGGTTGTATTCTATGCAGTGGCTAAAACACAACATATGTCTATGTGGGATTGTTTTTAATTATTGATAATATGTAAATGTTTCGGCTTTTTTTATATATATTTTTATACTCATTTTATAAAAACACACAGGAATCATAAGAATAATAATAATATGACGAGCGCAAGATCAAGTGGGAGTGCTCCTTCATAGAAATCACGCTAACAATGCTAAATAGATCTGCTGGCCTTGGGAAAAATTACAAATAAACCCTTGAACGGAGGCAGGAAGTGCAAGAGCAGGTCTATGAGTGAGCCACTTGCTTTCTAAAGTGCCTACAGTGCAATCTCCCCCTTGTAGGTGTCATAAATTGGCCGAGGCGCCCTGGGCTTGGCAGTCTGCTGGGGTGGTCCTCCAACCAGCCTCATCCCAGGGTGGGCCAACGTCAGCCTGCAGGCCCAGTGGCCTCGTCAATGTCGCTTTGCTGCTTCTATTCTGGTCGCCAAGTGGAGGGGAATAAGTGGGTGAGTGTTTGAGTGGGAGTCGGGGGAAAAAAAAGGGAGAAGAAGAAGAACCTGTTGCAGGCAAAGGTATGTTCCAAGCACATGGTGGTCTCTTCATTTTTAAAGCAGTTAAAATGCACATAAAGCAGAGGGAAGAATTTACAAGGTGACATGGCAAAGAGGAGTGGGATTCACAAACTGATATTGCAAGAGTGTCATGTGTGATCTGCAAAAGGCCTCTGTTTATCTGGCAGGCAGGAAGTAGCTACAAGAAGGTCGGAGCTTCGTACACTGCTCTCCCTCCTAAATCAAGACTTCTAATTTAACACACTATTGTTCCGTCTTTGCCTTGGTTTTAAAATGTCTGTGTCATTAATCTTCAAAACAGACATTTATAACCATGACTGCTGCCAGTAGAGGAAGGTTTGGGTGTTTTCCCAGGATTGGGATTTTTGTTATATTAATCTGCACTGTATTCAAGCCATTTTTCATCTGTGCTGAACAAAGGAGAAAAGTGATGCCAAGCCAAATGCCCAAATGTTTTTATTTAAAGACTTCCATTATGATTCTCCCAGTTTGTAATGTAACACATTTTCAAAAGGAAGGTATTATGTTATAATTATACCCTATTAATTAATATGCAAATAAAAGTAGTACACTGCCAACATATCACTGTTTCCGTAATCATTTCCAAATTAGGATTAGGAGTACAAATTGCATGATTTTATGTGATGCAGAGATATTTTTTTTTTCAAGTCTGCAGACAAAACATTCCTGTGTTATGTGATAACCAAAACCTTATTGCAGGATGTGACCGCCCCAGTCTTTATATCCCATAAATAAAAAAAGATTGTGATCTATTTGTTCCTTTATATCCCTTGTTTGGCTCTAGAACATTCTTAGATCCTTTGTGTAAAGTCAAATTTGGCTTTTTTATATTTTTTATTGCATTCCAGCTTTAACCAAAGTCCTCTTGTGCTTTAATGGGTAGATGTTCCTCTGTATTTTCACTGAGAAAAAGCCGCTGCTGCCAGATTTGTGGCCTGTTGTGGGCCAAAAGAGCAGCGCCACAGGGAACTTCAGAAAAACTCACTCAAATTTCAGTTTTTGAAATACAGTTATGTCTGGGGGGGGCAGAGCATCTCCCGACGCAATATTTCAAATCAAAGATGCCGTGGTACTCGGATCTAAAAAGAAGGGGTAACGGCTGCCCTCAGAATAAATTTCTAAATAACACTGAGCCCCGTGTATGATAGAGGTGGCTGCATGTCGCTGGTTACAGGCTGACACTTAAGTAACCCCCTTGACAGGTGCTAAAGTCTTATGTGTCTGAAGGGCAGCTTGAGAGTTTTCTGTTTTTTTTTTCCCCCCCTTTACAAGCACAGCCTCGGTTTGTTCACCCCACACATGACAGTGTTTTACAGTGCTCGGGCAAATGGCATGACGCGACTGAACTCCATAACACTCCAGTTTCCACAGCATGCACAGAGCCGTTGGGGCCTCCAAGAAATAAATAACCACTTACAGCATCAACTGTTCAGTATACTATTTTGTGTAATAATATAGAATTCAAGACAGGCTTTATTAATTTATTAATATTTTGAGAAATGTGCTTAGTCATTTTCTTGCCAAAAGTTAGATGGGAATATTGATACCACGCTCATGTCTGTACAGTAAATATGCCACAAGTTAGCTCTGCTAGTAGAGACCCATGAAGTTATTTACATCTCGTCTTTTTGCAGCTATTTTGAGCTTTAAAGGTGCTGGCAGGAACAGAGAGATGTTAGCTGTTTCCCCATGTTTGTTAAACTAACCATCTCCTGGCTTTAACTTGATACTTAACAGCCAGACATGAGTGGTATCAATCTTCTCATCTAACTCAACAACAAACAAATACGTAGTTTTGCCAAAATGTTGGACTGTTCTTTGACAAGCCATTTCTGTGTCAAAACTGTGCTCTCTGTCTCCTTTGAGGTCCATTCAGCTTTTATTTTCTTCATTTTACAACATACACAGACACCGAATTATATAAAGTTACAAAAACCTGAACAGATGTCACACAGATTTTCACAACAGTACATTGTACTGTTGTAGATGCTGCGAGTGCTTTACAGTGATCAGTAATGGCTCTATTCGCTTTTAACCAAATCAAACTATTCTGAAACACAATAGAGGCATTTGAATTATTGTACTATGAATGGCAGTAATAAACAAAAAAATGAAAAAAGGGTGTTGTTGACTCTAAGAGTAGACCTATATATATATATGTTACTTATTTGAATCCAAGACAGGATAAAGTTACAATCTCCTTGAATAGTCAGTGTGCAGTAAATCTACGTGAAGCCTGCAGTATCATGTATACGCAACATATATTGATTAGTTCTTAGACGGGATATATCCCCACCCCCCTACCCCAATCTCTGCTTCTAAAAATTGCTCATTGGAAATATGCTAATGTGATCCGTCACGATCGCTGATTCCCTTTGAACTTTTTATTTTGTCACGGGCTGTCTGAATTCACAGAGGTAGAGAGCAGGAGGTTTTCTGCCGCAAGCCCACGGCCCCTCTTCCACCATCTGCCGGACCTCATTTCATTTGAATAATAAATGATAGCCTCCTTTTTTTTTTTTTGCCTCTGCTACACAGAGGCACTTTGGCTCCTCGTGTGTTTTTGCAGTTTGAGGAAAAAACGGCCACCAGCCATGACGGAGAATTGTTGTCTGTCACTGTAAAGCCCTGCCCAGGGTCTTCAGGCCACAACAGCCTGCAGAGGCAGCACACAGCGTTTACAATGCGATTCAAAGCCTAAATGTATTCTCCTAAGCCTCGAAGTGAAGGGATTGGATTCTTCCTTTATTTTGAGAAACTGGACATGAATTGAAAAGCCCAGGCATCCTGTTTTTCTTTAAGAACAAAAACATACTGAAAATACTTTTATGCTGGGTTAATTCCCTCAAAAACAGTCCTCAAAAACAAGACCAGAAATAGATTTTATCAACTGGATATACTCATAAGGTTGTATTTTTGCTGTTGATTGCCAACAGATAAGAAAGGGAGCCTATTTAACCATTGATGTGTGACAATTTATAAAATGCTAGTTCCCATGGATGTAGAGCTGATGGTGGAGGTTTTAACTTTTCCTGCACAGATAAGGTTCCTGACTGTCAATTTACATAGTTCCCAGCTGGAGATGTGCTGAAGCAAATCTAATTCAAACTTTTAAAACCTCAAACACACACAGAAGCGCTCCAAATAGCAATAAAGCCACTGGCCTCTGCCCTCTGGTGTACTTGCCATCGCCACACTTTATAACCCCAGTTCTCGCTGTTGAGATTGAAACATGTGTTCACCAGTGGATTCAAATAGAGTCAATAGGCGCCTCTTTCCCCTTCAGCAGTCAGCATGTGGATCTCAAACACCAAGGCAGTGTGATTAGCATGCGCATACTTGGTAAGAATTCAATCCATTATAATTTCCACTTCATATGAATCAGAATGAGAATATAAATGTTAACAGGATGCTAATCCTTGTTCTGTAAAAAACAAAACAAATGATGTCTGAACCTTACAGCGTGCAGTTTCTTTGAACAGAATATTTTACACAACTGTAAAAGCTGTGGTGTTTATTAAGAACGGCTTGTCTGCTCTGTCGAAGGGGACATAGAGAGAGAGTACATAAATCTGGTCCCCCGCTGTGTGCCTCCACCAGCTTTTAGAACGATTGTCCTCTGCAGGTTTACCAGAAGCCTGGAGACAGGGAATGCCCTTGACACACTAGGTATGAGAGAAAAAAGAAAAACCAGCTGAAACCCGAGGGATCAGCAGGGGCAATGAAGCAGGTTCTTCCATTTCGCCTTCATTTAAAAACTACTGCCAAGCTCTGCACAGGCCTGGACCCATGTGCCTGGCCGGGAACAATGGGAGCCAGCTAGAATTAATGAAACAATTATCAGCAAACCTTGCAATTAACCAGCTCTCCAAATTTTACTCTGCATGAGTTGCTGACAGTATAACAGTTTGGATAGAATATACATAGATGCTTTTATAGAAAAACACAGATTCTAATAGCCTCAGAGAGTCTCTGGGGCTGGGACACAGAGATGGGCCTGCCACTCCCATTGTTGTTTCCCTTACTGATCAAAACTTGCCAATTAGTAGCGATAATAGCTAAGCATGCGTCCCAGCTGCTACCTTGCACCCGCATTTCAATTAACTTGGACGTTTAAAATATTTCATTATCAGAGCTAAAGTGTGAATGCTGGTCTATACCATCTGAGTGCAGTCAACACTCCTGACGATAACATGGTGCTAATTACTGGGATAAACATGAGCCTCAGTGTGAAAACATTGTGCATTGTCACCTTTGACCAAGTACAGGCCAGATATATGAGGCAGTAACATGAACCAGCAGGGGCTGCAATGTGTTGCCACATTTGGAAGGGTTTTGATTTATTGCTGATACTGAAATGGATTTTGTTTTTTTGTTTTTTTTTGTAATGCGACAATGTGGTGCAGCATCTTTGGGTACCTATTAAGTGTAATTTCATGGTGAGGACACTTTGTTACTTAACCAATGGTTGGTAAGAGTACCATATAAAAAAAACATGCTGGAAATCTATTCTGCTCCACAGAGGGAAAATGTCCCAACGTATGTGGTCAAAACCAAATTAAGATCTGAATCTGAAATTTTAATTTTAATCTGTTATACAATACAAAAAAACCCACATTATACCATATAGAAGCTTGTAATATCCATGATCTTTATTTTTATTCAGTTATTCAGTTCCTTAATTCATATAATTAAATGAGGCAACAGCTAAATTCAATCATTACAGAGAAAAACTACCAGATAATGTTGCTAAAGCTAATACAGCAAGCAGCAGTGCGGGGAATTAATGTGATCTGGTCAGTTATTTATCACACATTTTCCTCAACTTCTGTAAGCACTGTTCTGTTCTGTAAGCACAGAAATGAACCTGTGGATTATTACTCAATGTATTCTTCAATGACAGAGATGCAACATGTGAATAAGAACACGTAAGTGTAAATTACAGGTGCAAAAAAAAAACAAAAACGAAAGCACACTAAATGTTTCATGCACAGCGGGTACTCTTCTTTTCCCTGGACAAAGGAGCTGTAGCAGTGGTTACACTGACCAGCAAGCAAACATCATGTTCGCTGTCATGCGGTCATACGACAGTTCAGGTGACTGAGTTTGAACTGTCCTCCTGAGACAAACCTTTAGTTTTGCTCTTTATCTTGCTTCACTGTTTCTGAAAGATTTAAATTTGTCTGTTGCCCTGCCGGGTCCATGGTTTGTGTGTACAAATGCAAATGGAATAGAGAGACTTGTGGCGCATTGGCGCACATTTGTCTGACAGTCCAGAATTATGGTAGGCAGACTGGACTGGGGCCATGATCGTGAGGACAGAGAGAGAGAGAGAGAGAGAGAGAGAGAGAGAGAGTGAGAGAGAGAGAGAGAGAGAGAGGCCCCCGGCAAGCCACTCTGGCTTTGTTTACAACAAAAAGCCATTGTTTGATGTGGTCGCACAGCCGGCTCCAAAGCTCCCGCTCCCACAGGATGTGCTCTGGGTAAAATGCCAGGCGGAGGCCACTGCTGGATGACTCCGACCTCACCACACTAGTACTCTGAGCAAAGTCCTCCTAAAGTCTCTAGAGGCTTAGACAAACATATAAAACAGTTTGATGCATTTTTGTTTTGCGTCTAGGGGAGAAATGTGTGAAGGTTCACGTGTCTCGGTTTTCGAAGGGAAAAGTAAGAAAAGTAAAGGTTACAAAATCAGCTATTACTACTCTTTTGTAGATCTTTGACAGTTTGAGTGTCCTTAATTTTGTTTTAATTGAAATGGTGCAATATTTATCAAAATTGATCAATTTTACTGTGTTCCTCGAATGGCAGGATGGGTGTCAGTTTAAGTAGTGAGAGTCATAAAGTTGTTCATTCCCACACCCCATATCTTCAGTTCACAGTTTTGAATCCACAGAAACATAATGAATTTCTGTAAGAGTTCTCTCTCAGTCCTGCTCTGCCTGTCGCTTCTTTTCCCCACCAAATCATCAGCGCAATCAAGAGGCCATGTGGGCCATGTAAAGGATATGCCGTCAAAGGAGACTGCAAGCACACCCAAAGCTTTATCAATATTTTGTCACACATGGTGTCCTTAAAGGGGGCTGAACACCTGGCTGGAAATCAGAATAATATATGGTGAGAAAATGGTTCCCATCATTATATCACACACAGTGTATGATACCAACAAAAAAGTACAATGCCCATAAACATGAAGATATGGCTTAAGTCCACACAGGTGAAGTATGTCCAGCTACATCTCTATAAATGTGTCTCCTAGCTCCTCTTTGTTGATGTATATTTCAGTTGGAAATTCTTTAAGGAGCACTTTAAATTTATTCATATTTGTGTATATTTTCACAAGTGAAGTAAAGAAAAGGCTTTGGTTGCCTAAATATGAAAGGAAAGGCAGGGAAAGAGAGTCTCCTTACATGCCGGTCAGGATCTGTTGTGGGGTGCAAGCCAAAAAGGTAGACTGTAACAGTAGCCAGTGTATGGTGATAATCTGTGCCTAAAGCAAGACTGGGCAAGCAAAGAAACATGTGGTGGTGAGCCAAGCTCAAATCCTCTCTGACCTTACCCCCCCAACCCCCCACCCCACCTTTCCTGAAGCCAGGATGAGATGAAAGGAAGTACTGACGCCTCTACTGCCCCCCAGAGGTACTGGCTTCACAGGCAGGAAAGGGAAACATCTTCAAGGCTAATCTTCAAATGCACCACTAATAGTTTGTGCGTGACATAAACTCCACTGTGGCTGATGGGGCCCGAGTTCAGATTTTGAGTTATTAAATGAGGTCAGACGTCAGCTTCTTTAGCATCATAATTTACTGTTTTTGGACAAACTGGGGATGTAGACAGGAGGTTCAACATACTGTAAGTCCCAGCTGTTTCATGCAGGATCCATTCCCTTAATTTTTCATGTCAATGGAAGCACAGAGCAAGCACTAAACCTCTGATAAAAGCTACCTGTAAAAGTCCTTGAGGAATCCTAAGAAACAGTCCTAAGTGAGCTGTTGGGAAAATAAATATGCTCTCTGTCCTTTCTCCTAAGAAGTGATGTTTCTGTCAGAGTTGGAGAAATGTAGCACAAGCAATGATAGGTGAAATAAGAGCCACGTACACAGGGACTATCTGAATGCGACTGTCCTTGTTCTTCTTCTTTTTTTTTTTCAAACAAGTTTGTCAGGATAGTTTATGGCCAGCTGTTTCATCTTTCAGCACGGTTGGAATTAATAGACCCTTAAACGCCAGCAGCTGTGAATTTTCTATACTTTGGCTTGTGGCATCAGGAATAACAGTTGTTATTCTGATATAATGAAATAAACCTCTATAGTATGGTATGGCTGCACTGTTTCATCTCTCTGAGAACAAGGCAGAAGACAGACAGCTCGGTACACAAACTCAACAGTCAGATTTATTCCGAGGTGGCTTTGATGGAAGCTGGTGATCTCGCATTTGCTTTGCGTAGTTATTCAAGAGATATATTGTATATAAATATGAGGCATTTTTTTGTAGGTGCTTTTGAAGAAAAATGGGATTCATAAAAAAAAAGTTTAAGCAATGTGTGAAGTCAATATGCAAACAAAAAGGTGTCTGTTGAACAGCCAACTGTCTTATGTAAATGATTGATATGCTTTTTGTTTGTTGATATCACATACACAAAGTATAACCAGATTATTTTCTTCAATTGATATGCAGCAGCACTCTTGATATTTCTTCCTGCACCATGATGAGTCAGGGTAAATCTATACACTGAATATAAATAAGATTGTGCCTACAGAGCTCTATAGTGTCTGTCAGCACCTCCTCTCTCAGTGGCAGCAGACTCTCCTCACTGCAGGACCAGAAATCTGGACTCTGAACTGTCAGTGACCTGAACTGTGAGCAACTCCTGCTGAATCTACTCAGTATGTGTATACACAGGGCTTGTAAGCCTCACCAGGAGCCTGTTTTGCCCTATGCTGTCAAGACAGCTGCTTTTGAACTTGTCATGTTATGACAACACCTACCATCTTGAGCTTTTCACTTCCTGATCAATAGACTATTGGATGCTGTGCAGATAGGAACACAACCCTGAGCAAACAAGCTTTGGTCAACGCTTTCTGCAACATCACCGGCCTGCTGCATCTCTAATTTTTAATTTTAGCGTCAAATTAAACATCTCATCTTTTTGGGTTCGATATCTTGTAGTTGTCAAGGGCCACTCAGACATGTCTAAACATTTTGTTTTGTAGCTGTCTCCTATTTAAGCATTTAAAATTACCTCTTGATGAGTAAATGATTCATGTTTTTTACAAATCAATTTCCTTTAACTCAGCAGGCAGGTAAATTTTGCTGTTGTATTTATTTCCTCACAATCTCAAATAATTTCTTCAATATGCCCCTTTAAAGATACACATAAAAATCTCTGCAAATATATGCAGGGAAAGGGTGTTATTGGTAATCACAGGCCGCAGAGGGTCGCAGAGGCCAGCAGAGGAGCTGACATGCATGCCTCCTACATCCAAACTATGTGTCATACGGAACTGATTCAGCTCCTGACAGGATGCATGATCAGAACAGGACAACACCAAATCTTATATACGAAACAGCTATGAGAGAAACGGCCATGGCCCCCGCTCATGTTTGCCTACATTATCACTTTTTTTTTTGTTGTCCTTTACCTGCAAAATTTTATTGCAGGTATCAGTATCTGGATTTGAAACCAAATGCAGCAAAAACATTACATGAATTTTGAGGAAATTGGCGAAAGAACAAAAAAATACACATAATTTTTAATGTTTTTTATGGTTACATTTTCATTGTCCCAGAATAACAGTGCGACTCCTGACAGCTTGAGTGTTGTTGACTTGTATGTCACCGCAGAGCTTCTAACATTGCTGGGTGTCTGCACTTGATTCTTCCAACATTCAGAAAGATTCATATAAAAATTTCTTTAAGTTACCTGTGGCTGGTATTATTCCACATATTGGTTGTTTTTCTCAGCTGTGTGCATATATTTATTCATTTTTTTGTATTTGTATTCATTTAAAGGTTTCTAACAAAGATAGTAAGAGCTTACAGGGCAGCAAGCATACAATGTAGAAAAACAACACAACCCAACAACAATAGTAATAGACAATAAACCATAGTAAATTAATTAAAAAAAACCCACTGAAGAAGACAAATTAGCATAAATATTTCCCGTCAACATCTTTCTTTGAGTACTTAATTATAGCTTGTCTGTAAAAAAGGTAGCCACAGGTGCCACAGAACAACAATAGAGGGCATTTTGTTCAGCTAGTGACATTTCTGACACATTGTTGTGCTTGTCCGAACAGCCAATATGTGTATTATCCTGCCTGGGAGTATTTGACAGCTCCACTGCTTTTAAAACTGCGATTAGGATAATTACATAGGACTGCTCTTCAGCTGAAACTGAGGACAATTCTGAACGTAGCACCGGAATTTCAATCAGACCCATACACAGGATTTCTATGTCTTTGTAGAACCATAGGAGAGTCAGAATTTTTCCTTTTTTTTGGTGGGGGGTTGGGGAGTTACTTTCATATGAAATTTGTCTGAAGTTAAGCATCACTTTGCATTCAGAGCCAGCCAAAGTCAGGCAGCATAATTCGTAAAAAGAATTGATGATACACAAATCTCGATGGAGCCGCATCCATATCAAAGCCAATGATTATACGGGCAGAGCCTTGTCTGATTGCAATAGCAGCCAGTGAGAAGATGAAGGAATAGTTTACCATGTGATGTCTACTTCCCTGCCTTTGAAAAAAAGCATCACATGTGCTATGGAGGGGTAGACTGCTTTCGCGTTTAAGTTTTGTCAAAAATGTGAAAGAGTCAAATGGACGTTGTGGCATCATTCAGGTGGCAATACACCTTGTGTTAAATCTCACAAGGCTGTCAGCAATGAACGCCATGTTTAAGGTAGCGGGGTGGACTAAAAGAGGACAGAAAAACTGTTGGAGGTGGCCTGTTAAAATCCCATCATGTTTCTTCTTAACTGGACTGGTGAAATTATTTATGATTTAAGATGCTACAGATGACAGGTAAGTTCGGGGAGCTGGAGGATTTCCTTGATCTTTTTAGTTTTTACTTTCTATTGATGGGTTAGTGTTCATTGTGTCTGAACAGCACTGTTGTTGTATGTCTGACTTTTTTGTTTTTTTAATACTGTTCTTAACTGATATGTGACTGACTGACAATGTCAGTTGACCCATACTCACAGCCAGGTCTATGAAAAAATTATTTTCAGACTTTGGTGCGGAAGAACCTGACTGACTGGCCTGCACAGGACCTTAACCTCAACCCCATCCAACACCTGTGGGATGAATTGACTGCACTGAATTCAGGCCAGACCTTATCGTCCAACATTCTTGCCCGACCTCAATAATAACATTTTTACATCAAATTTAGCACATATAAATGGGTTTTGTAAACTCATTAAAAAATAGATAAGAGACTATTCCCGGTGCCAGTAGATGAGTTTGTCTTTCATTTCTGTTATGTCACACATTGGAAAGCAGTAGAAAGTATTAGATCATATACTTCATCACAGTACAGCCAAAAGACATTAACAGTTGTTTTAAAAATTCTTAATCATTAACATTCTGAATTAAATACATTGTTTGTTTGTTTTTTTCTGAAGCATATATTGGTAGTAGCTAAAGAGTGAGCCATCTGGTTTCCTTTCCATTTCTCTTAAGTGGCAGACGTGTACACTGCAGGTACTGACAGGTAGACCCGTGACAATGTTTACAGCAGTTACTTTTTCATATATGTCTTATAAATCTTTTAAACTGGACTCCAGCTAATCAATATCGCAGGAAAGGTATTTACGTGCCAGTGTTCTTTACTTCAGTGCGTGCCACAGCATCACATTGGAAAGGGTTGAACGTTAGCATGTCCACCCGGGTGTCATGTTTACGTCATTCTCAATCAAAGCTGGACCCAATAAATGCCCGTGCCTACTGCAAAGTCATTTGATGCAAGAATGAATGCCAATTGTACCCCCCACCCCACCCCACCCGACAACAAAAGCCAGATGTTAGTGGGTGTTAGTGGCTTTTTTTTGTCCAGTGTGAAAGGGGTATAATGGTCTTGCGGCTGAATGAAAGAAAAATCCCTGCAGCCAGCATCTGAATTCTTCTGGAAAGCCTTCACAGAAGAGTGGGGGCTGATGGAGCAACAGATCAATGCCCACGGTTTTGGAACAAAGTGCTCAACAATTACAGTGCATATGAATTTCTTTTTTTTTCTTTTTTTTGGTGTCCACATACTTTTGGCCAGGTAGTGCAGACAGGTAAATAGATAACATAATATCTGACCCATTATGTCTGGTCTCTCAGCATCTTATATGACACAAAACAAAGCAGTGCTTCACAGTGTAACAAAAACACCAGATGTGGTGTCAAAAACAAGAGATGTGATCTCATCTAAACAAGCAGTTCTGCACTGTTCAAGAGAACAAAATGTGTGGTGAATTGTTTAGAGCAGCACATGTATTGAATTGAGAGCCTTGCGCAGAACAATCCAATATAATACAAGTTATTGTTGTGCCACTAACAGACAGAATAATATCAGTAGTCGAGGTAGATGGTAGAAGTAAATGTGCTACTGGTGGTGTAGAGAGGTTCTCACAGCATACAAAGGGAAAGTTGTTAGTGTTCATTGGCCCGGCAGCTCTGCAGAGGCCTGGGGATAAGCCTTAAGCTAAAGCACAGCAGATAGCCAGGGGTGAGGTGAAAGCTCAGACAATACGGGTAGGCTCTGAGGCAAGCATCCTGCTGCAATGGCAGACTACACCAGATAATGTGTCACACAGCAGTATGTTGGGTGTCGCAAACAACGAGACCCTTATTCACACAGTCAGGAGAAGCTTCATGCGAAGAATGACAAAGTACAGGGGGATGAGCTTGAGGAATGAAAGGAACGAAATCTTAGGAGTTAGTGAAGGTGTGATGCTGCTAGCATAGAGAATAGATAGAATAGATCTAGATTTCTTTCTGTCCTTCCTTCTGTAGGAATTGAAAGGGCCTGGCCGGATAATATAATTGGTTCCAGAGGCGGTGAATGATGCAGGGAGGGACTTAAACGTACACCAAGAAACCTGACAGTACATGGCGAAGAAAGAAAAGAAAAAAGGAAAACAAAATAAATGCAAGTTGACAGGCAAAATGGGAGACAGTTAGGCTTAGTATTATTACCATGACAAAGAGAAAAGAGCACAGTGTCTACTCCCTGCATGGAGGGTGAAGAGGTTTAAGGACAGAGCAGCAGGAGATGAGGAAGTGGCACACTGAGCCGTGTGTGTGTCTTTCTGTGTGCTTGTATCAGCCTGAGGGTGTGTGTGTGTGTGTGTGTGTGTGTGTGTGAATCTGTCGCTCTCCGTCTTCTTCTGTCATGAGTATGTATGCAATCATACCTCTCGCAAGGCGTAGCACTTCGTCTACTCTGATATCAATACTCTGCAACTAGAATCCAAGTAGGAAGGCTCACGGAGGATTTTCTCCGTGTCTAATGACAGATACGATCAGGCATGTTTATTATATGCACACACGAGGCTCAAAGTGATGTTACAGATTGAATCAGCTGCAATAGAGACAACTATCAAAGACGGATAACTCCTAAGGGGCCCTTCAGGCATGCAGGAGACTGATTACTCCTCTGCAGGGCAAGAAGTGACATCATCCTTGGCTGGAAGCTGTTACGAAGAAGACTAGCAGAGTGCACGCTTCATATGCCATCCTCGCATGCCTCACACACAACTCCAAGAATAAGCACGGAGGCTGGTTCGTGTATCTTCGCGCAGTTGGTTGTGCCGCTCCACATCAGCCGACCACATCAAACAGCAGAGGACGGGGTTAATCTCTCCCCACGGTAATGCCCAGAGGTTTCTACAGAGATACAACTTTTCAGTGTGCAGGCAATCCTCACTGCCAGACCTAATGATATGGACAGATGAAACCCTCTTTTACGTTTTCTCTATTCAATATCAAACAGAATGTAATTCATTCTTTTACAGCAAAAGATAATTTGATGAATCTGGCCTAAGTGAAGAGTATCACCCTGAAATTAGATGTCTTATTGCTATTCCTATTGCACAGATCGCTAACAAAACATGCAAGAGGATGCAACATTTTAGTGCATTTTTCAGGATTTTGGGACTTTTAACTTTTTTTTGGGAAAATTACGGTATGGGAGCAGTTTTTGGAATTGGAAACATTGTTTCACGTTAACATAAATGGATGTATAAAAGTGTGTGCTGTGAAACATAATTTCATTCATAGCTTTCAGTCCTTGAAGCTTCAGTATGGAGCCCATTGAATGCAGTAATAATCATGCTAATGAGACGAGGCAAAATACAGTATGGAGGAACATCATCACTTATAAGTTCACCGACACCGTGCTTCTATCTTATCTTATATAGTATTATTATATTATTTTATATCATCTTCATCTTAAAGTCTATGTCTCTTGTGTTCATCTGGAGTGTTATTAGTCTTTTACAGCAGTACAGCAGTATGCAGCACAGCATATGGATGATAAACACTACATGGACTGAAATGTTTGATAAGTTAGTGTCACCCACCAGTGTTTTCAATTATGCTTGTTAGTCACATTAACCTTGATCAAATCACTGATGTCATACACACACACACACACACACACACACAAATTCTGGACCAAAGGGAATGCACTGGGAATATAATATGTCTCATTAACACATATGCTTGCGGAAAATTAGAAATGTGGTAATGTAAAATGTAAAATGTTGCATTGGGGAAAAAAAGGGAAAAGTTAAATGACTGAATATGTGAAGAGACCAAATAGCATATTGAGGGGAAAAAAGAAAAAAATTATTGTGGGATAATGATAATTAATAGAAATAGGATTTTCTAACCAATTGATTGTGGGTTAAATAAAAGGTAAAGCTTTGTATTTCTTTTTAGGCTTCATTTTAGTTATTTAACAGTGTTTAACAGCGCCAAAGATGCTGTATTTTTAATTTGGTTTGACTGACTGTTTGTTAGTGAGATTACTTGGTGAACATATTACAATTTGGAGCAGATCCAAATCACATGCTAGTTACACAAATGCTTTTTCACTTTCATTAACACTGCACAATGGGGATTTTGGCAGAATTAAAGGTATGCATTTTAAAATCATGCAGATCCAGTAATTGTTAGTAAAGCTCAGTAACAAAAAAACACATCCAATTGTAGAACTACAATGACGCCCTATGACAATCCCCGATCATGGGAACCAGTGACCCTCTGGGTTAGACTACACTTGTAGTTGCACAAACTTTATACAGTCATTATGGAGCATTCAGGGACAGTGGGTTCATGGGATAAAAGGTACAACAGTAACATCGCCACAATTATTAATTATTGATGCAGCGTTGTTGCTATGGAAATGTAAATACACATATTTGTAGCTTAACATGATTTCTGATTGCTGCACAGTATGACAGATACTACAGTTATTTCACTATGTGTGTAAATATTAAGTTACTAAATCAGCTTGTTTGTGTAAGAATTTTTTTTTATATGTAAGTTTAAATTTGACTCAACAACAAATTTCTTTATTGCGGACACACAGCTTTTTGTAACAATGGTCTCTGACAACAACACCATGCTCACAGTGTTATTTCAGTCAATGCATTTAATATTTGTACATGCTGTAGATGATAACAAAGAGTTTTTTTGGTTTTCACACACGAAATGATGTGAAGTATGTCCAGTTAATAAGCACATAAGGAATGCAGAGCTGAGAAGCTGAGAAGCTCAGCACAGAAATGTCAGCTTGGCACAGTCATATTTTTAAATAATTCTTACAGTTTTGGTCGTGCTTGCAGATTTGCAAATCTCAGGAGAAAGAAATACTGGCCTTGGTGAATGTGTGCCCTTCTACTTTATTGCTGTATCTTTGGCTTGAGTGAAAACTTAAAATTTGTCAGTTTTGGGGCTCCACAGAAAGCTGTTGGATTTTGTCAAATTAAATCCAAGTTCACAAATATATGTATCACTTAATAACAGCAGAGCGGCCACTTGCACAGAGCGGCTTCTCCCTGGGTTATCTATTATGTTAAGTAATATGGTGCCTTGTGGATGGCCAGCTTGCCCCCATCTGGTAGAGCCTCGCAGACCCTCATCAAAATATTATGATGTTTTTCAAATCAAAATTGCATGGTTATCACCGGCTGTGACACAGACAGACTGGTAATTCATTTTGTCTATTCCTGGACCCAATTATCTGATTAGGCATTATGTTTTCTTGTCTGACTCTATTCAGTGCGCTATAGAATTAGAACCACGAAAATGTGTTATTTTCTGTCGCTGGCACAGGCTGTTGTTTGGATTTTCTTGCACAGGGAATTAACAGAAACAGCAGATCCCTGCACACCATATTGCCCCAGACAGGCAGGTTATGTTTTGCTAACCCCTTGTTTTTAAGCACCATACAGTGTGACAACATCGACTCTTCTGCTGTAGAAATCCACAGCAAGTGATCCGTACAGAGTAAGTAAGAACAGTGGCAGTGCAGCTCCACAGTTTTACAGCACTGCCCACTTTTACTTCTTTAGATTGTCCTATCAATATCAATTGCATTGTATTCAATAAACTGTGCAACCAGGGCTGTTTCAGCTCTGAGTATACAGTAGAGAGCGAGTGTTACCAGACACCTATTACAAGAATTATGTTACTGTGAAAAAGACATGCAGTGACAACACGCAACAATATGGATTTTTACATAAGGTCTGCACTCACAGCAGTCAACAAGAGACCTGACACTAATATCGGTCAATTGGACAATGTTGTTGTATGATACTCATCATGTTCCAGCTCCTTGTGGCCAAAGTGTACTCCATGACTTGCTGAATGATGTTAAGAGGCACATTACTGATGAGCATCCTGATGCAGTTCACAGCGCTGACAACTGCATTTCTAAGTGCCCAAATGTTTACTCAAACACGGCGTGACGGGAGGGACAAAGCAGAGGGTGCGAACTGACAAATACGTCGTGTCATTATCAGTATGAAATGTAACACAGCAGTGGCACGGTGCACTGTGAATTATACAGCAGCAAGACATTTAAGAGAGTAAGCTGGCGAGGGATTATGGCGCTAGTTTGCCTGAAACTTGAGTGTCAAAAAATATTTCAGTCACAATTAGTGTTTTTGTTACCACTGTTGAAAACTTCAAGTTATTATTAACTCTCTGGCTTCGAAGCATGTCAGTTGTGAAAAATTAATGTCACAGTCTCTCACTTTTGTGGAGAAATTAATATTTTCAAAAATGTTTTGCAATTTTACCCACTAAATTTAGAACATTTTATCACTAACAATACACCCTGTAAGAGTAAAGCTGTACACTGTCATACAGTATCACATTAATAATAATAATATTTGTCCTCTCAGTACAGCAACCACAAATAAATTACAGCCTCCAAAATTTTCACAAAGTTCACTGGATATTATAACCCTTATGACAGCAGGATTTATTGAAGTTGTATTTGACTGCATTAGCTACTGTATGTTAGTGTTTAATTATTGAGATTTATTAAGTACATTAGATGAAGTGACTGAGTGACAGAAGCTGCAAGCTGCAGTTGTAAGTGAGTTATATTAATTAATTAATTAAAAAGCATGACTTTCACATCTTGGAATATTTTTGCCTTTTTTGAATTAATTTCTTTCAGTGTAGATGCTCTAATTAATACATCTGCCGATTTATTTAACTTATTTTTATTCCAATTGAAGTGTAACTGCTATTAATACCACGACTATATTTTTATGAACTGTGTAACACAAAGAAAGCTACAATGGATGTTGAACTCCAAAATTCAGAAGCTTTAGACTGAAAATGTCTGTCATAAGGGCTCGAAGCTTTTAACTGTTTTACCTGTGAGGGAACAAAAGGTTATTTTGTCTATTTTCGGAAGGTTTTATTTATAATATAAATGTTAACTAGGAGACAAAGGGGCTCAGATAAGAAAGAAAAAAAATTAACCGTCTTGTCATCTTTTTTCTTCTTTCGCATCAAGCAAAGGTTAACCTTCATTTGTGGCCAAAAAGGAGGTTATAGCAGAAATGTGCACCATCACTGAGCAGATTTATGATGTAGCTAGAAAATTAGAAAACGTTAAAAAACTAAATAATAATAAAAAAAAAACACAGTCTGACATTCTTTTACCTTCCCTGTCAGTTTGCATTAAGTGTGATTTGTACTCTGAGCCTAACTTTGAACACAAGTAGAGAAGCAGCTTGTAACCCTGAGCGACAGGGAGCAGCCTCACTCTCGCCTATATGAAGGAAGTATAAAATCTCACATCTCACTTGTGAAAGCTTCCCTAAATTCAGGTCTAGCGGCCATCGTTCACCCTGTAATCAATTTGAAATAGTCAAGCACATCCAACACTCCTGACCGACGCCTGAATGGTAAAAGCTTCTTGGCGCACTTTGCCTTTACTGCAATTTGAGACAGGCAGAGAAAAAGATTTAACTTGCGTTGCCATCTTTTTTTTGCCACTTTACACCCACACAACAACAGGGCAGAAACAGTGACAGCACCAGTAGCAGCAGTGGTACTATTTCTAAAACACACAAACTAATGCTTAACGCTGCACGTGCTACTTACTAAGTAATATTTTTTACACTCCTATTAAACTGAGTCGGCATGACTGCACATTTCACACTATGCAGAAGGATTAATGAGTTTTTATTTCCCCTCCTGAGAAGAAAAAGCACTTTCTCTTTATGCAAGGTTTCTCTGTATTGTTGCCAATGAATGGGATTTCCATGGAGTCCAAGGTTTCTTGTACTTGATTCTCAAAGACTGTGCCAACTGCAGGAACACAGGAGGAAAAAAAAAAAAAAAACACGAAAGAAAGAAATGTTTATATGTCAGAGTCTTTAGCTCACATAACTAAGCACACACTACTTCTGCTGCTGCAAAGAGAGACTATAAAACTGAACTCACATCATTTATGTACAGTATTATCCTCTTTGTCAAAGAAGGATGACACTTATACTTACTTACTTATACAATATATTCCACAAGAATTTTGTTCCATAAAATATACTAACATACTACACACACACATCTCTCTCTCTCTCTCTCTATATATATATATATATGTAAGTATGTGCGTGTATATTATATATATATGTATATATACACACATATTTATTATTATTATTTAATACATAAAATGCACTAAATATAAACCATTTTGAGCAGCTTTTAACACAGATTTCTTTGTTTTAACTGCAGCTTTCTTTCTTTTATTATTTCATGACAATATATTTATACATTGTACATTTTCATACAGTCAGACACATTCCAACCTGTGTAACTACTGTCACCTACACTGTACTGCTGGTGTTTGTTCATCATTTGTTCACTGTTCTTGTTAGTCAGGTTTAGTATAGATTATAACACTGACCAATCAACTCAAGTTTTTGCACAGTTTTTCATTAGTGAAGTTCCTTGCCAAGGATAGAAGTAGCCAGGTCTACATTTTCTATCATGACTAAATGATCAATTAAAACCACTTTTGAATGTGTGAATTAACACATGCTGGACTTCCTATAAACAATCTTTCCAGTTCATTACTTCTTTTGGTTTTTGCATCTCATATTTCATAGAATATCAGCAGAAGACTGACAGAGATTTCGCAGTTCCGGCAACAGGATGTCAGACAAAGGCAGAAGTTAAGATGCTGCTTGGCAGGAGATTCTGCATTTCTGCTGGTATTATGGACAAATTAGATACGCCGCAGGCCTACTTCTCCCCCTATGGAAATGACTCGCATAGTGTAATTTAGGAAACATGCAGTGGATGGCATAACCGCTCCACCTTCTCTCATAATCCCTCCTGCTGAAGGTTTTCAGTACACACTGTCTGCACTCTCACACAGCACCGAGGTTTTCTTTTTTAGATTCTGTGTGGCTGAGTTGTTCATTGTTTAATGGAGATCTTCTTTTAATCCACTGAAGAAGACATATTAGCAGTTCAGTTGTAATAAGGCTGACCCTGTATACTTATTTCATCTCAAGCGAATTCCAAGGACTGTGAAGAAATATATTACCTCTTATATTAACTACAATTTCACCACCCTGTCATGATTCTGAAAGGGGTAGTTTCTGACGGAAAGAAAGAAAAGTGTTGAATAGATATCACACTAAGCAGAGCTCGTTATAGTGTGGGTCTTTATTTAGCAAGAGATAAATCCAGCAGGGTGGGTGCTCAGGCTAATAACTATTTCAAGTCCCAATAAAGCCCAAACATCTGATATGACTTAGGGAGCAGATAGAGGCTTGGCAAGGGAGCTTGTACAAAATGTTGGAACCCCTCTGTCGAAACTATCCTGCTAGAAATTCCCCAAAGACATACAAAATCAACTTTGCCTCATTTTATTTATTTATGTGTTATTTGCACATGGCACAAATGCCAAATCCCTGACTCTGCAGCAAGTGATTTATTCTATGTAAATATGGCATGAGGGAGATTTTCGCTGCACTGCAAACGCCTTCATCAGTCAAAGTTTTTATTACCTGGATCTGATAACAGGGCAAATGTGGGAATAGTTTCATGGTTTTTTTGGAATTTATCCATTACATTTGGCTACTTTGTCTGGTCCCTTTTTAAACAAATAAACATGCGTTTCTCTCAGTTTAGTAATTACTTCAATTGCAAAATTTGGACTGAGTTAACCTTGAACATTTTTTTTGATGGAATGTATTCCAAACACTAGATTGCAAGTAAATCCTTTGCACATGGTGAACACACAGGCCCGTGATTTACAACTGCACAAAGTCTTCTTTGATAATAATATTCCTTAGATCATTTTTCACACTCACAGCCTATTCATTGTGGTTATTATTAAATTCACTTTTAAATATTTTCAGGATGCTTTAGGAACCTGCCTGCTGCCAAGGCGTATGGCCACATTTACTCGCAATTTACAGTGAAAAACGACAAATGAGGCAGTAAGAGCAAATGGGTTATTTTTTTCATTCAGCTTCAGTGACAGTTGGTTACAGAATGTGCATTTTGGCAGTAAAAACATGTGCTTCAGGAAAATAAGCAATGCATTAGTCTGTTAGTGATGTGTTGTATGCATCTACAAACCGCTGACCTTCACCTCTCTACATATGTATTTTATTAATTCAAGATCACATCTTTCACCGACACAGCCTCGCCCAGCCAATCAAAATGCTCCTCCTTTGTCTCGTGAATGTCTATGGATCCATTGTAAACAGGTCTTTAAATGAACCACAGGTATTCTGCAACAAGGCACACTTATTAGTAGGAGGCTGCACACATACTGTCGAGCCCTAATCCTCTTATTTCCTCTCTCCTTTTAAAAATTTGTCTTCCCTCTCGAACTCGTCAGAGGAGGTAGTATTTCTGTGCTACGTGCCGTCTGGCAGCTGCTGCACACTCTCACTTCATTTTGTGGGGGCTCCACGAACCTCAAGGTCCAGAGAAACACAAATAACACATGCTGCCGAAAATATAGAATATTTTTTTTCCATGCGCTGTTCGTCTTCACTATAGGCTGCATCACAAAAAAGATCTGACTAGTAGAGAATGCTTTGAAGGCTTTAGTCATACCCAAATGTGCTGGTTTTCTTCTCATGCGCCTCGTCAAGGTTTCTCCCTCGTGCGTCTGGATTGTAGATGCTGGGAGAGGATCTGGTACAAAGAGAATAGCAGATCAACTTCAGCTTGACAGTAGATGAATACAGCCAAGCACAAAGAACCTAAACAGCATTGCCTGAGCCTCACCCTAAGTAAGAAGCATTTTTCATTTTGCATCCGAAATGCTGAGGAAAAACCGCACTTGTACATAACTAATTTCAGATTAATTAATAATACTTTGCTGTTTAATAATTGGGGCACATCCTTGTTACTCGTAATAATCAGAATATTGTCAGATGCATGACACAGTTCATGAAAGTGAATCGCTTCTACGGACAGCGAAATGGAGGCTCATGACTGTGGGTTGGAGTACAAAGCAAGCAGAAAAGGCTTTGCAGACTAAGCGACACAGAGGGTGCTGCTGTTATTGTCCTTGCCAGGCAAGATGGTTCCAGCATCTCACAAACTGACACCCGTCCTGCACTTTTCATGAATTGGATGACCCGCAACCCTTCAGCCAGCAATAGCTCTTAGGTGGTGGTGGTGGGGGCGCAACTACTCATTGATGTCTGAGACAAGGGAGGCTAGTGGGAACCGAGCAAGTGGAGGCAATGACCACAAACAAGCAAATAACAGCACAGTATGGCACTCAGATAGAGGAACTGTGTGATGTTGGAGACACGCTCAAAATGTCTGATTTTTTTCTTTTCCCTTCCCAAACACAGCTGTGTCACTTTCTATGAGTGAGACCACAATCAGAAGGAGAAAAAATCTATTTTTGCCAACTCATGTTTGTTTACACGCAAGGAAACGCTGACTGGCCTGCTTTCTCTATCATCCAGTCATGCTGAAAAAATCCTACAGTAGAAGGTTAAATCATCTTTTGTCTTTTTGAAAATTTCAACATAAAAAAAAACATCAAATATTTGGGTTTTCATCTGATATTTGGATGGTTTATTGAATAATTTCAGGCTAAATTACAGTGACTGAAAAGTAAATACTGCAATAAGACTGAAAGGATTTCATGACCATGTGTATGGATGTGATTAGGCCATTAGCTCATTGTAGCTGCAACAATCTCAATTTCTCCAATCAGGTGCAGGCTACATTAACACTGAGCAGATGTTCCCGTTAGTTCAAACTCCATATGTGTAAAGTCTTCGTGAAGGCAACAGGCAATCTAACAGCCCCAGTTAAAACATTACGAATGCTGAGCGTGATATTTGAAATTCTCACATTTAGCGTTAGGATAATTATTAAGGTTAGAATTAGATGGTTAGTATTTAGAAGGGAAATCATGTGATTAGGTGATACTGATACCACAAGACATTACATTATCACATCACACTTCAATTAACAGACTGTTTTATCCAAAGCGACTTACAGAATAACAAGTTTCAGTACAACAGAATTAGACTAAAGCAATAGGAGCTAAAATGTAATTAAAAGTGCTTAAGTAGAAGAGCAAGAGCAGAAAGCAGGAGAACATGAGAGAGTGAAGGGGTGTTAGGAGAGAAGGTGCAGTTGGAAGATGTACAAGACATACACATACATAGATTTTCACACATTTTCATCGGCTTGTTAAAGTCACACAATCACATCAACACACACATCTGTTAAACTACTTAAGTACTGCACTTAGGCAGAATTTTGAAGTACTCTATTTTCAGCAGCTTTATACTTCTACTCTACTATTATTACTCCACTACGTTTTTGTAACAGCCTCAGTTTCTTTGCAGATTCACATTAATTCATGATTATTAATGCAAAATAAAATAATAATAATATAAAAATAAAAATAATATAAACTAATTAATTACAATGTATACTTATATGTTATGCTTAGCTTTTCCTTTACCAGCTGCAACCTCATATTAATGCTTACTGCATCAGTAATGGTAATGCAGTAACATATGATACATTATTCAGAAAAAGGTCACTCTGCACTTTTCTTCTGCACTTTAACTCAAGTAAAATTTTGAAAGCAGGAGATATACTTATAACAGAGTATTTCTACACTGTGGTACTGCAACTTTTGTATAACTAAAAGATCTGAGTACTTCTTCCATCACTTAATCTGTCACATTTAAATGTAAACTCGCGTAAACAACTGCACTCAAGAGGACTGAACCCACACACACACACACACACACACACACTCTCTCACTCTCTTTTTCACGCACTCACATACACACACACACACAACCCAGTTTATGCAACTGCCAATACAACTTACAAATTACAGTGTGTGGGATAGGATGTCATATTTCACTCCCTGTCTTTGAGGAAAAAAATAACTCCCTCTGTATTTGCCTTTGAGATGTTTTTTTTTTTTTAACCACTCGGTGTGAAACATTGAGATGTAACTTGTAAATAGTAGATTTTCAGAAAGAAAACAAAAACTCTACAAAGATGGGCAGAAATATCAAAAGTTATAAAACCACCACAGGCCTAGCAATGTAAAAAAAAAAACTATACAAAGCACAAACTCATAATTTCCATCTCTGGTAATAGCAGCTACTGACAATACATGGCTGCATTTCACAGCACGAAACCCATCAGCTTATGTCACAGATGAGCTGCAGTAAAGGGAGTCTGGTCTACTGCAAGCTGAATGTACTTAATGAAATAGCCACCGTGTGAGGGAAATCTAGGCCAAAGCAGTATTTCTGTTTATCACAACAGCCTCAACATGCACTCTGATGGGCTTCTTGGAAAAACAGGTACAATAGCAGCACAGTCCTGTTCCACCTTATTAAAACATGTTAGCGCTGTACACTTATAGTTAGGGCTGGCCCCTAGTTATGCTGCTATAGGCTTAGACGGCTGGGGGATTTCCCATGGTGCACTGAGTTTCTCTCTCCTCCTCTAACTTTCCTTCCGTACATATTCGTGCTCCATTAATGCATGTCACTACCTGGACTTCTTTGAGTCGTGAGTCTTTGTGCTTTCCCGTCTCTCAGGCTCCCATGGATCGTAGTTAGACTTCCTGCTGTGGTCCTGCTTGACCCAGACAGCTATTCATTTAGTCATATTTCCACATTATTACTGCTGCTAGTACTACTATTAACGTTATTACTGTTTTTCATTTTTCCAGTACTCTACTATTATTCCTTGCTAGGTGTCTCTGACTGTGTTTTCTCTCACGCTCACATGGCCGCCCACATAGAGCCGGGGTCTGCGCCGAGGTTTCTGCCTCCTACAAGGCAGTTTTTCCTCACCACTCTCGCCAAGTGCTTGCTCATGGGGTAATGCTGGGTCTCTCTGTAGACTAAAGAGTTTGGTCTAGACCTGCCCGTACTGGGAAGTGTCATGAGATAAATTTTGTGGCGAACCCGGCGCTATACAAATAAACTAAATTGAACTGAATTGAAATGTCTTCTCCAAAAGTCAGTCTGCACATAGGCTGGCATCAAAAAATCAATTTTGCCTCGGTCATGGTTTAATTACTCACATAAACAGTTTTTAATCAAATCAGCAAAACTTCAATGAGTTCTTCCCCCCTCAGATACTCTGCGCCCCTTCTTGCCCCCATTTCTTCATTTCCTTTACATGTCAACTGCTTTACTTCTTCCTCCTCTGTTTGGCTCTTTTATTCTTCATCTGTTGAGCTTTTTTTCCTTCCTCTGCCCTCTTTTGACTGTGCTGCAAATCAGTAACCTTGCTTGAAACCATTTCAAAATGTGAAAAAAGTGATTAGTAATTTGAATTGTCTCTTTTTCCCCTCCTTCTCCTCAGCAAATAACAGAAAAACCCAAAAAAGAAGATACCTTGTGCACCGAAGATATTACCAGGAAAAATGAAGGGCCTATTTCACAGACATGGATTAAACTGATCCTGGTCTAATACAGTGAAAAAGAGACTTTGGTTGCCTGTCTGTGAAACCAATCCTTAAATCTCACTGAATTTAAAATGTCTGATATTCATTTTATTCAGCTGTATTACACAATATGTCAAATCTGTCAGTACAGCTGCTTTATTAAAAGTACTGATCTTAAATGTTGATTTACACAAACATGTTTACGAGTGATTCGAGGAGCAACAGATTTATGATAAACAATAAACTGCTGCAGCTCTTAATTTACTGCACATACGGTTTGAACTTTCCACAAAATTTCAATCAAAGAAAATGCTCCCTGTCTGATTTTTCCCCGTCTCTCACCCCTTTCATTTGTGTAATATATTAATCTATTCCCTTTTATCCATTTCAGATGATTTCAGATCTTGCTGTATCACTGCAGTGGCGGCCTCTACATTTAAGTGCTGCTACAGTGTGATGTCTGACAGAAAATGTATTTCTAAATCATTATTTTCCTGTCTACGACATGTGCTTCGTACCTTTAAGGCATTTAATGGACACACTTTTACTCTGAGAGAGTAACAATGAAAGCTGCAAATAGTCAGACTGTCATCTCCCTCTCTCGTCTATGCTTTCACACTAAAATTATTTCCAGGCAGCCCACATTGGCAAATGTTACGATCGCATTAATTATTAATGATTACATGATCTCAAATGCATTTTGCTGCCGAAACACAGCTGACTGTGAATGTATGTGCCTAATGTCGGTAAAGTGTAAAATATTTAGGTGTAAAAGCCCTTTACAGTTCTATGTCCTCTGCACAGGATACTGCAGCTGATGTTAAAACATAAAAATTAGAATGTGTGGATCTGAAAAATTGTTGCACTGCTTCCATTAGACTGAGCCAAGCCAGTGATTCTAAGCTCCTCTGTCCTTGAGTCAAGTGTTGCCTTCATGCTGCATGTCTGGGATTGTGTGATGTGAGAACATTGCCCCCTGCTGATTCCCTTTTGTACTCTATCAGAGGCTGACTGACACAAGACATGTGGGATGGGGTCACTGAAACGCTACAGATCAATCTTAGCTTTGACAACTGTTTTTTTCTTTGGTTCACTCTACTCTCATGTCACATTGCTGGTGTCAGCCACAGCAAATGTATCATGTTCTAAATATGCTGCTGATACATGATTGACTTCCCTACACCAAAGTGGTTGGAGAAATCACACAACACAGATTGAGTGGTCTAAATAATTAATTCAATATAAAATAAATATTCATCACATAACAAAAACATACAAACTGATTCAGCGTCTCATTATTCTCACAGCAGCATTAAAGCCCCTAAACACTTGTTTCTTGAAAATCTTAAATATTTCTCATTAACGACAAATATTCATGAAGAAATAAGTTTTGGGGAAAGCGTTATTTATTTTGAGTCTGACACATGAAAACTTAGCTAATCTGCTCCATCAGGGCTGTGTGGTTTTATCAGATTTGACTGACATTTGCAAACAACGCCCCATGTGTGATCAGGTTTGGATTCATTCAGATGGAAATGGCCACCAGTCTGACTGTACTGCCCTTCGGTCTTTCTTTTTTACTCCGATTTTATGCCCAGTGGCAGACAAAACTGCATAGAGAAAGCAATGTTTATAAGGAACCAATCCAACTGACTACTGGGGCGGCTATCCCTGGCCCCCGGAGTCTACAGGTCAATGTATTGAATCCCATTGGCTCCTCCTTCAATATGTGAGTGTTCAAGTGAACGGTTATGGCCCCTGATGAGCAGGCTGCACCATGCACATTATCCTCTGCCACAAGTTTACGATTGTACGGTTGAATGCTGGCTTGTCTTGTAACACCACTTTCAGTGGTCGGTCAGACTAGAAAAATGCTTTACTTAAGTACAGCCTAATAACCATTTATTTCTGTAAGTTGATTCACAACAACTCTACAACTTGTTGCCATAGCTCTGTTACTATTTTTCATACATGTAGCTGGGTTGCTATATAGAAAAAAGATAAAGAGACATCCCTGTTCTTAATCTCAGCTACAAAGCCTTTTCTGGTCAACTGTTTTGCCAGCCAATAAAGAGCTTACGTTAAGCTTCTGGGTATGCATCAGGGTAGTAAGAAGGTACCGTACTTAAAAAATATGTATTGATGACCTTTAGTAACATAATAAAGAGTTCAACAAGGAATAATGAAAGCTGAACCCAGCTGAAGCTTTTCTGCAAATAATATCTGCATCGGATGGCTACTGTCAGAGATAGGACTTCGTAAGTTCAAGCATGTGTCACAGTTCTAAACACCATGTGGCTCCCATCTCATCTGTCAGCCAGTCATGTATTTCACGACAAAATTCTCATGTCAGCTAGTTGAGTCATCCAACATAATGTTTGAAAAATTCTAAATAAATGGAAAAAAATGCCTGGTGAGAGAAATTGGTATTCTAACCACAGCCCTGCTTCCAACTGATGATAATCTGTATTCACACAGTCTGTCATGTCAGATGAAAGCCTTCAATTATCAGTCCATTCTATTCAGTATTTCCTATCATGCCACCACTATTTACATTCTCTGTCAGCACCCAAGGCAGCTCCTTGCCCAACAGTTGCAGGAATCACCCCTGGTGAGAATATGAGAAACCCTGCTGTGAACAAAGTGCGAAAACAAGTGTTTTGTAGTAATCAGAGGCGTAGGCTTCTAATGCCCGATGTTCCCTACCTCATGGCTGTAGATGTGAGGAGCCATAAGTTGAAGTGTCATCCTTTCAGTCTTAACCCTGGATGAAAAAGTGAGACACCACTCGAGAGATGAAACACCTCTGATGCTTTGATTTGCAGCCTTGTGCTGGTGGGGGTCGGCGCAGGCCCTCAGCATGATACTTGTCCCCCTCACCAGGTGTTCTCAGTGCAGAGGAGCCACTGATTGAATTTTGCTCCGCTATCTACATGATACTGCTGGATTCACAGTAAATGTGTTCAAAACAAAACAGTAGCTGCCTCCCAGATTAAGGCACTTAAATAACAGGGCAGACACAGTCTGACTAAGCTACAATAAACCTTAGCTTCGTATTTGAGTGGGTGGTATCATACTATTATGGTGAACTGACAAGCATTGCCTTGAGAGATTCTTTTCTGAGGATAATAAAGCATCAGCAGTGGGCCTCAGCACTTGAAACTCAATAACAACACTCACACTGAGATGCTGAGGAGCATCTCAGTTCCTTTGTGCGTTTGTAAATTGGTCCAGTGTGGAGATTTTCATTCAGTGTCATTGTTATTAGTATTGTACTGTGGTAGTATGGGGGTCCAGGCACAGAAAGGAACATATTTTCGAAGCCAAAAGCAGGCCAGTGGGAGTCCATTTTCAATGAAAAAGAGCTAAAGGCCAGTCTGCAGCAACCCTGCTTCTGCTCAGTCTATGCCTCTTGCTGGGTCAGCCCAATAGCGCCCCAGGTCAGCTGATTTCTTGCAGACCCCTGCTGGGAAAGGCGAATTGAAACAAAAAATTAAATTTTGTTTCATAGAAGGTGTTGCTCTCTTGAAAATAATGTATAAACACCAAAACATAACAAAAAAGATTACAAAGGGATAACCTGTAGATAGAACAATATGCTGTACAAATGTACAGGAAAAATAATGATTAAAAAAAATCAGAATCAGAATCAGAATCAGAAAAGACTTTATTGCCATGTAAGTGAAGAGGTTTCACATTACTAGGAATTTGTCTTGGTGATTGGTGCATACATAGAACATAACAGTAACATATAATTGAAGAATAAAATAAAATAAAAAATAAAAAAATAAAAAATAATAAAAATAAATTAGAATAAGGTAACACAAAATCAAATAAGTGAAATAAATACTTTACTGGAGGTAGTTCAAAGTGAGGTAGTGCAGGGTGGAGTATAGTGCAAGTGGGTGAGGTAGACAGTGCAGTGGGTGAGGTAGACAGTGATAGGTAGACAGTAAATCAGATGACTGCTTAATCTTTAGGGTTATTTGTCCATGGAAAATCTACCGAGTAAGATAAAATCGCTGGTATAATAACATTAAGTAGTTTCGGTTTTGCTCATCGGTCCACAAATTATAAACAAATATTGCAAATAGGAAATTTGCATTTGGATTGTTTCACTGGGACCTCGAAATAAAATAAAACTGACACAGAAACTGGCTCGGAACTAGCAGTTTGTCAACTGTCCTGACAGTTATTTCAGGCTAATTCAATACGTGTTTTACTGATATGTAAGTATAGATAACATCGCCGTTTCATTTTCCGCGTTGCTCTCTCTCGCTCCCTGACAGAACAGAGCAGAGGAAGTTGTTGCTGCTCCTTGAACCAATCAACTGTGAGGTTACTTGAACGCCCTGCCCAAACAATACTGGCAGCAAGACAGATCGCTGGAAATATATTGCTTCATATTTTGATTTTATGATACGTAGGTTTTACTTTGTTTATCAGTTTAAATACTTTTTGCAGTGTTGTTTGTAGAGTGGGTTACGGCGGGGTAGGTGTTTTTAAACATCACCGAGGCGATGTGAAGGCATAGCAACGATAGCCTGTCGTTGTTAGCATACGGTAGTGTTAGCAAGGTACCAGATGCTAGCCGAGTTAGCTAACTTGCCGTAGCGTTATGTGATTACCTGGCAGCTACTAACGTTAGAAAAAGTTATTTTAAAGAAAGTTCTTCGTGAGGGTAACGTAACGCGGATTAAAAGTTGAACACTGCTGTGTACTAGGTGTAACCTTCAACAAGGCAGTCGGCCGACAAAGTCCAATGTGTGTTTATATCCGTTAGCATCCTTGAAATTCAAGCTAGCAAGAGAGCATTAAGTTAGCTGAGGTGCTACGCAAACAACAACATCTACCAAACTGGACAAAACTTTGGATTTAGTCGGGTTTAAATCGGGCTCAGCGGGTCCGCTGACCCCTCAGAAGAAGATGAAGAAGAGGAAGGAGTTAAATGCTTTGATCGGTCTTGGAGACAGTAAGAGAAAGAAGACCAAAAAGGGATCTGGTCACCGGCTTCTCCGAACCGAGCCGCCTGACTCAGAGTCCGAGTCCAGCTCGGACGACGACGAGTTCAGCAATCTAAGCAGTGGAGCTAACTTTGGGAAGTGAGTGATCGTTTCAGTAACATTTTGTTGTCATGTAAGATAAAGTATGGTTGTGTTTTTACTCAGTAACGTCAGTAATTTGCGGCATAGCATTGTTATTACATTTTCAAATCAAATTTAAATTAACTACACGATATCAAGTAAAAGTAAGCTAGTTATATTTGAAGGTTGAAGACAAGAACACTGGTTTTAACAACAGCCACTACACTTCAACTATGTGATTTCAACATTTTAAATAATTGCAATGACAAATCTAAAATTTTGAGTATATTGTTGACTGCAGTATAGAATAATAATTGTGTAGAGATTAAAAGAAAGTAAAATATAAAAATTGCCATCGACCCACTTTCTTTTCTCCTGTGCTCAGTTTAAAGCACAATACATCTTGCATGCTAGAAGATGGTCAGGATTTTTTTTTTTAGAAGCCAAAATATCAGTCAAATTAGAAATAGTAATAATCAATAGTTCATGTATCTTGAGAATGATATGATGATATAGTATGTAGCAGCCCATATGTTGAAGCATCAGTGTTTACCAGTAATCCTTGTAATTCCCATGACATGGCAAGCAGTTTTCTCAAAATATCTCCTTCATAAATAATGAAAAGAGGCAGTGCGGTTATAATGTCTAACATGATCATGTTTCTTCTCTTTACAGAAGAAGCTATGCGCAGTGCTGCAGCGTGTGCTACCCCTTGTTTCTGTTCATCATACTAGCTGCCTGCGTTATGGCCTGTGCTGGACTCATATGGATGCAGATTGCTCTGAAAGAAGATCTTGACACACTGAAAGAAAAACTCCACAACAGTAAGACTTACTGTCACAAAAACACACACACACATACTCCCCTTGATGACTATAAAGAGCTCACTGCCCTTTGGAAACCTAAAACTGTTATATCCAAGTCACGCACTGTTTTTTTTTGTTAATCTTACTATGAACTTATTGTTATGTTTTTATGACAGTGGAATCCAGTCAGAAGGTGTCATCAAGTGAAATACCAAAACTAAGTGAGGACCTGAAAAACAAGGAGAGAAAGTTTGATGACATTGAAAACGGGGCCAAGGGGTTGAGCAAACTTTGGTCTAATCTAACAGAAATGAACAGAAAGGTCAGTTGTTTTCATCTCTTAGAGGCTTTGAACCCACCTTAACATTCACACTACCACACAGTAACCAGAGCTCTTGAGTATCTAGAACTTGAGTTAGCTGAAGTATGACAAGTTGATTGCAGTACATGTTTGTTCATGACAGTTCCTGTTACTAATGTAATGTAACTTAATGTAACCTAATGCTGTGCAAAGTAAGAATCAAATGTGAAAGTGTAAGTAGTGTGGTTTTCATGTGATGCAATAACAATATCATATAAGTGTGGTAAAGCAAGTCTTCTTGCCTTTCAGCAATTAGAATACTAGCTGAGCAAGTGTACGTTTTTTATGTTTCAGCACTATATGGGGATAGCCCTCACAGCCATCACATTCTCATGAAAGCGATATCTCATGACTTGCTTGAGTTAATATCTTTCGGATTCGGAACAACTCTTCACTTGCTTTAAAGAATGATCTGATTGGATTTTGGTGTTGAGTTTAGGGGGGGTTTAATTGCACCACAAGACAAAGCTCTCTATCAGTCATTACATATTGTATATAATTTGGGACAGAATGAATGTAAACTGCAATTTATGTGATTAATGGGGTTTATAGTGGTAAAAATTTGTGATGCAATTTTACTCACTGTTTTTGAATGAGAGTATTATTTTTTTTATTTTGAAATGACGATTAGAGTTGGTGATACAGTGACTTTGACAGTTTAACATGATCTTCTACTTCACATGCTGTATAGTATTTCAGCCTTTTAATACCTACTTTGTACTGCTGCAGTACAGTTTCCCTTGGGACAAATAAAATTCTGTCTTAACTTATGTTTGCAAACTTAAGTAAAATGCACAGTATTTTTACTCTACACCTCCTGTAGTCTTAAATTTGAGTTCATCAATTTGAAATAGAAAACTTAAGTAGCTAAATAGGTTAGTAATTCTGTAGCTAAATAGGTTAGTAATTCTACCTCGGAGATGTAACTGAGCATGTTGTGTCATTTTACTGCTGCAGATCAGTTTGCTGGACTCTGCCGTAAACCATTTAAAGGTCAACTTGAAATCAGCTGCTGATTTAATCAGTCTTCCCACAACAGTTGAAGAGCTTCAAAAGGTAAAAGTAAAGTGAAATTAAATAGAAAGTTAAAACATTTATGACTTCATATCTTTAGGTTATGAATCTTTTAGTATTAATTTTCTTATACTATTTAATAATAACTGACCTTGCAGAGTGATTTTTTTTTTTCCAGAGTGTTGCTACTATTGGCAGCACGCTAACAAGTGTGCAGCATGATGTAAAGACTATGCAGGCTGCTCTTGAAAATCAGAAGAAAGATGACGACTTGAAGAAGACAATGGTAAATTCAAGCCATTTATTTTGACAGTTGGTATGATAACACATTCAGATTAAACAGGACATCAGCATTTTGCAGTCCTAAATGTCTCTTCTAACGACTTCAAATAGAAAATTTTCATGCTTACTTCGAGATGACTGTGTAGGCTTTCAGTCGCACAAGTTTGTTGGCTTAATTTTAATCTTGTATTCCTCATTTTGGCCAGCTGGCAAACAGCACAGAAAATCTGAAGCCGTGTTCCTTCACACTGTAGATAGTGTAAGGCTGCAAGTTCTAGTATCCCACAGTGAAGTCGATGGATTATTCAGGAGTCAAAGTCAAAGTAGGATTTTGCTTATTTTATGTGACAGCTTGGTTTTGTATTGGGGTTTTTTTTTGTTTTTGTTTTTTTGGGTTTTTTTTTGTTTATTTACATCTCTACACTAACAGCAAGTATTGCCAGAGGCTGCTTTTCTCATTTATTATTTACGTATGAATGTATGGTGGAGAGGGGTTACATAAATTGACTTAACAGCGTATTGTGTTTAAGTGAATTAGTTGAATAACTTAGTGCGCCATGTCTAATGTACTACATCTCCGTACCTACATCTACATACCTACATCTTCCTAGCTGCAGTGATGCTTTTTCATATTTGTTTCACTCAGAATAGAGCAACTCTACTTACACGTGGTCAAGACGATTTTGCTGATGAAATGTCAGTTTATCTGCTTAACTGTGGCATGAATCCAATCTAGAAGCAGCAGCGAACTTTGCCACTGCCAGATTAATTTGTTTTTTTGTATACCCAACACGTGTAAATGTTTCTCAGTTCTTGTCAGGCTTACGTCGGAAGAGTTGCTGGGTTAAGAAGGTCCTGTCATTTCTCGGATCCATGCGTTGTGTTGTCATTCATAATACATGAAACAAGTGCCAATCTATTTTGGGAGCTTAGATGCTTTAGTTTGCCAAGAAAAGTAGGTCAAAGACAACTGCAGAATATTTTCTCCACTTTATTTTTGTTAAAGCAAAATAGGACGGGAAAAGAGAATCAGTAAACAAACATATTCTTTTATATATTTTTATAGAGTGATTTATACAATGATAAAGGGCTGAGACCTACACAGTTTTGTGACTTTGGATTTTGAGATGGACCCTTCCTGCTTATCTGGATCACACATTTAAACCTTTTTTCTTTCTATTCACGACTGTTCGTGCTTTTGTCTTTGAAACTTGATGGTCACGAGTCTTTGAAAGTTGTAGAAATCTTGTCTAACAGTAAACTGCAAGTTGTTTCACTTTTTTCCCCTTTTGTCATAGGATATAACAGACCTGAGAAAAGCAGTGAGTGAGGCTAATAAAACGGAGGAGCTCCACCATACACAGGCTGAAGAGCAGATCCACAATCTTCTCTCTATGGTTGCAGATCTTCACCAGAGAGTGTTGTCATTAGAGAAGGGGGCAGTCCAACGTGTGAGTAATATGAGGTTTTCAATGCTTCATTTCTGTCTTGTAAAAGTTTTGTGTTTGTGGCATTGTGATCAACCTACGTTTAGCAAACTATTTTAGTCATTAGCCATTATTTCTATTTTCTACTTGAGCCAGTGTCCATTATTTTTTGCTAACTGTTAACTAGCTGTTTTAATGCATCTACTTACTTGCAAGTTTTCAAGCCTTCCCAAAATGTCATATTCAGGTGCCATAAAATCTTTCTTTTTTTTAAATGAGATTGTTTTTTCTCTTTTTTCAAGTTAGATGAATGAATTATACATTCTTTCCACATATGCCCAAGCAACAGAAACAGAAATGCCCTAGTTGGGAATCATTAGCCAACAGGGTAAAAAACAACTTGATGCATTTTTTGTTTCTTCTTCCATCTGCTTTCCAGTCAAAGGCCAATGACACAGCAGCTCAGCTTCCGGTCACCAGTGAAAGTCCAGTAACCAAGACGGTGAATGAAACTAGTGAAACCAAAGCAACACCTGGGGATGTACAAGGTGTAGTGTCAAATAAAGCAGTTTATTTCTGTGTTTTTTTCCCACCTTATTTCAAAATTTTAGTAATTTTTCTGCTTTATTTTCACAGACATGTCCACGCCACTGACAGAGCCTCAGATGAGCAGACGTCCACGTTTCTCAACTCCAAACCGCTCTAAGAGAAATGCTGAGCCAAGATGTCCAAAGAGTGTGCTCCTCCCTGGTGTCGCTTCTCTGAAAGGTGCACAACACAATTCAGTTTTGTGTCTCAGCATTCAGTGAAGAAATACTTTGACTTTTCGAGAAATTCGCAAATTTGCTTTCTTGTCGAGATTAAGATCTAAACCACTCGTGTTTGTCCAGTAAATATGAGCCTGTGATATATTAGTCTCCATTGGTTGCCTGGCAACCTCAGTGATAAAAGGACTTTGTTCAACAAAAACTTGGCACACAACACCCTGCAAAACCTTAAACTTGTCGCTTGCACACTTCATTTTTTGTACAGGCAAACAAATGAGATATTATGTCTTCATTGGTGAGTTTTAGATCTGTGGCCAGGATTTCTTTTACTTTACACAAAGACAGGCTTGCTGTTTCCTTCATTTCCAGCCTTTGTGCTAAACCAGCAGCAGAGCTGTAGATTCACATTTAATGAACAGACATGAGAGTGGTATCAATTCTCAACAAAGGAAGAAAATAATTGTATTTTCTAGCTGAAGTGTCCTTTATAGGCAGACCTATTTTTTTAGCATGTTTCTGAATAAAACTATGTTTTTCACAGACTTGGAAAACATCTTCCATCAGACAGGAGTCGAACATAATTCACTGGGACTGACTTACCATAGCCTGAGTAAAGTACTTGGAACATCAACTCCCAGTGCTCGTACCATGGCATGTTTTGACAATGACGGAAACCAGAGGTACTCCCTAAAGGAGCTGAGAGCTGCTGTAGGTTTGTGAGTGCATTATCATTGACAGCAGTGAACAGTATTGGAATATGCAGTGGAGTTAGGGGGTTCGGAGATCCCAGCCCTCTCTGTAACTACTGCACTTTTGTGAACTGAATATTCATCATACTGATTGTGGAACAGTGGCGCTGGCATGCCCCCTACTCACTACTCGCTACCTGGTCTATTGCAATACACTCTTCCACGAAACATGAGCTTAAATTTTAAAGTTGATCCATTTGAGCACCTGTACACAAAATATTCAGCTCTTATTTTAGCAAATTCCATGGGTATTAAGAAAGAAGCCATGGAAATAAGTGTTGTGAATTATTTTGAATCCTGTTTTTTTTTTTTGCTGCACCTGTGTTAGTTAGTTTGTTTTCAACTAGTCTGTCTCATGTTCATGTAACATTTTTGTCTGGAGGCTGCAGTTGTCAGTCTATTGCAGATGTCTCCACCCAACAAACATCTGGTACAACTCACCTTAACCTTATTTATAGTACCTGAGATACAATGTTATGAATGTTTACAAATGACTACTAGAAATACAATGTTTTTGTGAGTCGTTTTGTTCTTTTTAGACAGATTCCTTCACTGAGACACACAGTCGAGCATTCACAGGCTGAAGAGCAGGACTTTGGTGTGCTCCTTTCTAAGCTAAATGAAGTTTCAGTATTTTTTCCCCCTCATTTATCTTAAGTCCATTGCTACATTATGATTGTGTTTAGTCCACCTGTGCTTTATTTTTGCAATTTTCAGTTCTACAAGTTTTGAAGGGCTAAGAACACTTAATTCAGAAAGAATTTTGAGACAGTAACTCTTGCGGCATATGTAGCAATAAAAAAATGATATCGCTATTGCTTGTTTAAAGTTGCAGTAGGCAGAAGGCACACCTAGCTTACAATGTGTAACAGGTAGTATAATAAGCACTGACATCTCTCTTTACTTGATTCATTTTATTCCATTTTATGGGCCTAATAATGATGTATTTACAGATTTGTCATACTGAGACATTGTTGTATTCTGTAAAAATGGTTCAAATGTATTCCCACATTTCCGGTATCTTGTGAAGGGGGTAGGGTTGGTAAAACTTTACTTGTCTTAATCTAAACGTTGTACATTTTTTAAAAAAAATAATTCTGTTGTGCTTTGCATGTTGCTTATAATGTAACATGAACCAGTTATTTATAAACTTAACATAGTCGACTACATCTTTTTGCAGGATAATGGTTACTTGAGATCAAAATGTAACAGCTTTGGCCATTATGACAGATTTTTGGATCCATGCTGCTACTGTACATGGGGGGTTTTATGAATGTGTTTTTGTGTGAGCACCAATGAATAAACACAATTCAAAGTTTGATTTGTGGTCCATCTGGTCTTTTTAAGCCAGTGAAACGAGAAACCGTATCTTTCAGTGGCACTAAACAAAAATGTTTTACACGGTTGTTACACAAAACTTATCACATTTAATCCAGTCTGGAACATACAAAAAGAGATGGTGATGATCTTTTCATAAACTTATTTACAACTGCTGGATTGACAGACTTTAACCAAAACAATCCCGATTTAAGGCCTGTTTTATCACCATCCTGGACAAAACTGAAACCAGTCAAGTATTACTTCTTTCTCACAGTTCCAAAAGCTGTGGAGACACTCAGGCCAGAGCCCCTTTAGCCCTCCAGTCCCGGGACAAAAGCCCCAAAAGCTCCTCTTCATCCTCTTCTTCCTCGTCGTTGCTGTCATCTTTCCCCATATGTTCATCCTTTTTGGGCAGGTGCTTGCTCTTCACTACATCCCGCTTGTCTCTCAATATTTCAACTCTCTTGTAACACTCAATTTGTTCATCAATTTCGTCAATCTGACGTTCAAGACGGCCCTCCTCGTCGTCCTCCGCCACGATGGCCTCTGATTTTGTGTTCACCTGTCGTATCTCCTTTTGAAACTCTTCCCACTCCTTGTCCATTTGATCTTTGGGTGCGTCGACGTTGCGCACTTTGGCATCTCTTACAGGATCGTCGAAGAAGCCCTCGGGCAGTGCTTCGGCGGTGTTATCTTTCTTTTCTGTGATTTTCTCCTGAACGTCTGCTTTTATGATGGATCCTGAATGAGAAATTGCAGGTGTGGATGGGACGGAGCTGTCAAAGAAATCAGCTGGTAGTCCCGCGGAGTCAGCCTGTTGGGGGACATTTGAAGTTCCTGCCTCTTCAGCATCTTCTTCATCACCGTCCTCGTCGTAAACTCCAGCCAACAGACTGAGACCTGCAGACTTTTGAGTAGAAACCACTTTGACTTCACTGCGATTCTCAAAGAAATCTCTTGGCAGCTCTGAGGCAGACTGACCCGCATCCGACGAGGGTTTCGTCTTTTTCCCGTCAGCGTCATCGTTGTCCGGTGCTTTTCTCTTCAGTGGATGACTTTGTTGTGTGGCTGGTTGACCCTTTGCTCCTTTCAGCTCGGCAACTTTCTCTTTGTGAGGTTTTCCAAGAACATGAGTTGGCCACAGTAGTTCGGACTTCACCTGCACATTGCACAGGACACAACTGAGGTGCCCAAGACTGTTGTATTTAGCAAAAGGAGACTCGATGCGTTTTTTATCTGATGTTTGCCTTTGTTTTTCCCTCATCAAGCGCCGGAGTTCCTCTTGATTTACAACTTTCTTCCCCTTCTTAGAGGTTGCCATTCTTGAAAACAACGCAGCTTGTTAGCTAGCTGACTAACTTAGCTTGCAATGAAGTAAAAATGCGTCTCATGAAAGTGACGTAAACCGCGCGAACTCGCGTTCAAACTGGGTTTTGGAGTAATCTCACGAGATTTACCACTCACAGCAAGCTAACAGAGATGTTAGCCCAGCTGGTTTTTTGTACATTACCGTTCGCTTGATTTTTGCCGCAAAGCAAACTGAATCGGTACCGTTTCAAAACCGTATATCCAAGGAGCGACAGAAGAGACAAGGATGTAGACGTCTGATCTTTGTTCTCATTCATAGCTGTTATGTGTATTTAGTACGTGTGTGTTCTGTTATGTTTAGCATTATTTTCTGTTTTCATCGCCGCACCCACCATAACGTTATTCATTTTTTATTGTGTGCTAGTAGCTAACGTTTGCTATCGCTAATACTGGCTTTGGAGCTGGGCAGCAGGTGCAACGTTGTTTGACACAGCAGAAGACTAGCTAGCTACGATAAAGCGTCGCGGTTGGTTTAAATAGCCAATAAGCTAATCTGAAATCATTATCTGCGAATACTGTCCATGCTGACTGGCTCCCAGTTTCGTGCCACAGCCTCACCAATCTAAAGCCCAGTAATTAGTCAGCTTAGTATCAAACGGTAATCATAATGACAGGAGAGAAGATACGCACCATGCGAAAGGACCATAACAAATCAAACAAAAATGACGAGATAATGGACACGTACGATGAGACCTCAAACGGGACTATCCCTAACGGTACCAGTAACCTTTACAAATCCAACAAGGCTTTTCAGAAATCAGTCAAAACCTCGGTACTGCAGCAGCAGCTCAATGCAAACAACATTAACGGCAATCCATCATCAAATGAGACTATTGTCAACGATAATAACAAGAACCCAATAATCCTGACAAGTGAGGACTTGGAGTTCCCTGTTCACGAATGCGTCTTCAAGGGAGATGTCCGTCGGCTCTCCTCTCTCATCAGGACCCATAGCATATCTCAGAAGGATGTACATGGTAAGCTTCCGGCCGTTATCTCATTTTAAGAAATTTGTTATCTCTGATCACATTTGAAATTACTGTTGTTAGTGTTTATATGTACTGAGATGATCTAACATGGCTTTCTTTCAGGAAACACACCTCTTCACCTGGCTGTGATGCTGGGCCACAAAGGTAAAGCTGATAGAGTAATAACATGTCTTGAACTTTATTAAATACTGACAGTTTATTGTAATACATAGGATTAACCAAAATGAACAAAAAGCTTCTCAGAGGGTAATCTACCAGCCTTGGTTTGAGCCCAGAAAATTACGCTAAATCTGCTGTGCTTCATGGCTTGAATCTGTCATAATGTGGCCTTATTTAGAGTATTTGGCATCCTCATTAAAGGCCCCTTTTAAAACACTTCAGTTTCCATTTTTGGACTAGCCTCTCTACTCTCACTTCACTCAGCATGTCTTATCTGACCTTTGCAGTGTCGGTATAAAGCGGTAGCTACGTTTTACCAGCTCTTCCAGTACAAAAGTAGAAGTTTCTGGTCCTACTTAATGAATGATCTTAGGTTTGTCATCACATAAGTAGTCTGTTTAAATGTGGACATCTGTCATATAGACTCGGTTGAAACGTTTATGTAAAAATCTTAGTATTTACCTTTTATGTTTTGTGTGGCCACTCATAGCAACACGATGAAAAGCAATGACAGTGCACAGAATTGATATAACCTTATTTGTCTTTGTTTTTCCTTTCAGAATGTGCCCTCCTGCTATTGGCCCATAATGCTCCCGTAAAGATAAAGAACGCACAGGGGTGGAGCCCACTAGCAGAAGCCATCAGCTACGGCGACAGACAGATGAGTGAGTTATGCCAACACTGCTCTGAATAGGCTTTCTGAATTAATGCTAATATTGGCACAGCGTCGCTAAATGTCAGCTTGATTATTGTAGTGTGTTTATAAAGTATCATATTTAGCTGCTTTACTCTGCTTTTTTATGACACCGACTGAGTCATCAAATATATACTCCCAATTTAAACAGAATCTATGATTTTATTGTTTGTCATAGTTAATAAAATTCAATACAAAATCTTGTTAATTCAGCATAAATTCAGTTTCCAGAGTTTGTGCTTTGCAGATACATTTTTTTGTACAAGCTTGGCATCTTTGGGTTTTGGGCAGAATATCTGACATTCTTCCCAGAGTTTCTGCTATGTTGGAAAATATCTGTATTGCCCACTGTTGATATCCAGTCAAGTTTCAGAGAACAAGTAAAGACGGCAGAAGAATTAGAACATTTTAGTCTCTCATTTTTAATGACAGCCTTAACAGGATTACTCGCTATATAACATTAATAAAGTGTACGTAACTGAGAAATTCTTGTATACTCATCTTTGTTTTTACAAAAAGGCAAAACGGTTACTGCTGTAGGAGGACATGGCATGTATGTGAGTGTCTGAAGAACCTTTTATGATTCGTTTAATTGTTTAAAGGCAGCAACTGCTATCCAGTCTGTCCAGCTACAAAGCTAAAGGTGGAGATTTTCTCTGAGCAACTCTTCATCCAGATGGGCTGGAATGCAGCCTGAATCATGGCTTAGTGTTAGGAAGCTCAGGGCTTACAGCCGGTCACTCCCCTGCTTAATGATGCTACTGCTTTTAGATCTGACATGCAGTGAAAAAGAGTCAAAATGACACGTGAAAGGCACCAGCTAATGCCTTTGGGATGAATTCACTTCTCTGTCCTTTTTCTGGGGGTGGTGTTAATTTTATATAATGAAGTAAGGATTAAAGAAAAGATAAAGGTCATGCTAAGCTTCTATTAAAGGGACTGAATATTAAATCATTTATCTTTGTTTTACTGACAAAGTTGAGAAGAGAAATTTCTCTTCTTGCTGTTTAGCTATACATACAACCTAACACTGAATTATCAGCTTCCTCATACATTCTCATTCCTTCTCATACATCCTGTGATGGAGGTTGTGAGGCTCAGTAGTTTGAGAAATAACCCTCAACCTTATTAGTATGCATCCCAACTCTCTGGGCCTGCTGTAGCAGGCTGGCTTGGGACTGGGACCAGGAGTATTCGCTTTGAGAAGGTCACATCATTCTTAAGGGTGAAGGGGAAGCAGAGAGGGGGCTGAGTACACTCACACCATCAGTAATGGCATGCAAACAAAGGCACAGCTTTATTTAGATTAAAATAACACGCAGCACACAGCTGGCTATCACTTAGTGAGAGGAACTAAAAAAGAATAAAATGTGCTCGATATCGAATGTGTGGCCTATAGTTTTTCATGGAGCACTGCAGTCTTGTCTTCAGTCATCACCCTTCACGTTAACACGTGTGCACATTGCGTCAGCAGCTCCCTCGCTGGTTGTCTGCTGGAGTGCAGTAAGTGCCTCATCAGCACTTCTGCCCTCAGTCACGTCCACTCTCAGTCCAACCGCACCACCACCCTCCCCGGTCAGCCTAACCGGGATACATCTGAGATACGCTGATTTGATGTGTTCCGTTCAGTATTTTGTGATGGTTGCTGTTCAGTTTGTTGAGACATAGTTGTACGAAACAGTATGCTCAGCTGATCCATATGAAAATGCATGTAATTTGAAAAATAACACTTATTATCAGACTTATATACAGGAAGAGTAGTGATGCTTCAATGTGTGTTAATTTGTAACAAAAGCACCATATTAAAATCTGACTGATCATTTCACTGGACGCGGTGCAACGTTTAGTCAATTTATCGATTAGTCAATCTGCAATTATTTTGATAACCAATTAAGCAATAAATGCCAATTATTCTGTTGTCCCAGCTTCTCCAGTGAGAGCATTTGCCACTTTTCTTTGTTTTATATCATGGTGAACAGTATATTTTGGAGCTTTTTGGATGTTGGTCTGACAAAACGAGATGTTTCATGACAGCACCATGGACTTGGGAAAAATATGAGGGATATTTGTCAGTATTTTCTTCCATTTTATAGTTGAAAAACATGAGTAATTTAATGGGTCAAGATATTGTTAGTTACGGCCCTTAACTGTATGTCTAGCGCAGTAGTGGACAAACAGTTTGGACGGGTGGCTTGTAAATTAATTCTCCTTGGTACAGTGGTGTGGATTGCTGTCTTTTAAATTCCCTGTGATCAGGATGTAAGCAGTAAGACATGTTGTTTACACTTTTTAGCGCAGCCACATACAGTGTAAGAAACCAAACAGAATATACTTGAAGCCTTTGCATGTAACTGCCATCGTCCAGCTGTACAACTGTGTAACTGTTGTGTAACTAAGTTGTTCTCTTTCATTCCCAATCCTTGTCTCCTCAGTCACAGCTATACTGCGAAAGTTAAAGCAGCAATCCAGGGAGAGTGTGGAGGATAAGAGGCCAAAGCTACTGAAAGCTCTCAGGGAGGTGAGGATCACACTGGCTTCACTTCCAGAGATGTCACTGCCATACCAAACTCAAGTTTGCAACTGCTGTCATCCTGCATCACTAAACTTTCAGTCCGTTGTAATTTCAAAACTTCTGCAGGTTTTGATTAGCATAATTGACTATAACTTGAGGATGCATGTTTGTCTTCTAACCCATAAAGTCAGAATTCCTCAGACATGTTTGTGTTTTTTCTGTAGCTTGGAGACTTTTATCTGGAGCTGCATTGGGACTTTCAGAGCTGGGGTGAGTTTTCGTATTTCACATGAAAAAAAGTTGTCTGTGTGTCTTTTTCTCAGTCAGTTCAAAACTAGAGTATGAAATAACTTGTTCAACAGCAACAGTTGAATTTATTCACACTCTTCTCTGTATTTTAGTGCCTTTGTTGTCCCGAATGCTTCCATCTGATGCTTGTAAAATCTACAAGCAGGGAATTAATATCAGGTAATACATAATACATCAGACAAAATGATCAAGAATAGTCAATTAAGGCTGTTACTGTGCCTGTGAGAGAATCAAATTCACTAAGTGTTTAAAACGGTGAAGGCTCAATATCCAGGCCGAGGACTTCTTTTAGATCTGAAAAGTAGGACGTTACAGTGTTCACGCACTCCCTCTCCTCTGTCTTGATTTAGACTTGACACCACACTCATAGACTTTACTGATATGAAGTGCCAGCGTGGAGATCTGAGTTTCATTTTCAACGGCGATGCTACGCCCTCCCAGTCCTTTGTGGTTCTGGACAATGAAGCAAAAGTGTACCAAAGAATACACCATGAGGTGTGTGAGAGCAATGACCAGTTTCACATTGTATCATCAGCTGTTTGATATAAGTAACACTGCCTGACTAACAATTACTGTCTCGCCCCCAAGGAGTCAGAGATGGAGACCGAAGAAGAGGTGGATATTTTGATGAGCAGTGATGTCTATTCTGCAACTCTGTCCACCAAGTCCATCACTTTCTCTCGTAGTCAGATAGGCTGGCTGTTCAGAGAGGACAAAACGGTAAGCAGACTGTGGGACAGACCTTTACTAAACGACACTGAAATAGCTAGTTTCATATAGACACATCACCTCACATCAAGGGATTCACAGGTTAAATATTAAAACCTTACATGTAAGCAGGTCACAAAGGTGTGTGTTCAGTCATAACCCTTTAAAAGTTGATATATCCTCATGCACAGCATAACTTATTTGAATCCCTATCTCCTAATAAACTTAGGTTTTATAAACTTAAACAGAGATTTGTCTTGCTATGAGGATGAGAGAACAAGCTAAATGTTTTGTCTCCTGAAAAGTTACCACTCTGATTCCAAAAAAAGTGGGACACTTTGTAAAATAAATACAGAATGTAATCATCAAAGTACTGCGTGTCCTGACAACAGTTACGTAAAGGGTTCCCATGTTGTAATAGCCTTTATACAGTCATGTCTCACAAAGTGGTGAACCTCGCCCCATCTTTGCTTGTGGAAGACTGGGCCTTTCGAGTATGCTCCTTTCCAATCCAATCAGTGTCCATCACCTGTTACCAGTGAATGTGTTTACCTGTTCCATTTGTACAATACAGTACTACCCTCAGACTGCACCACACCATGTTTTAAGAGATTAGCTGCAGTATTGGGAATCACTGAGTTGCTTGGGCTGAAACACCAATGTCTGCTTGTTTTCCATACAGGAGAGAGTTGGAAACTTTCTGGCTGACTTCTATTCTGTGAACGGTCTGGTTCTGGAGTCACGTAAAAGGCGAGAACACCTAAGTGAGGAGGACATCTTGAGGAACAAAGCCATCATGGAGAGCTTGAGTAAAGGAGGCAGCATCAGTGAGCAAAATTTTGAGGTGATTGAGAAGGAACTTGGTGCTCTTGATTCATTTACCAATGGTATATAGTAATGGTACCCTAAGGACCGTGAACAGGACAGTGACTGGTATTTTCTTGTGCCCAGGCTGCAAGAAGGCAGTCTCTCACAGCTCCAGCACCCAACACAATTTCTTGGGAAGAGTACATCACTGCAGAGCACGGAAAGTAAGCATCTCGCATTTTCTGCAATTTCTTCAGTCATTGTCATAATTACAAATCTAATGAAGGACTGTTGCCAGAGTTGGGGATGCGTCTTAACCATCACAGATTATAAACAGCAGCGTCGTTGTATGTTTATCTGTTTCTTTTCCCACCTTCAGGCCACCTCATCTTGGGAGAGAGCTTGTATGTAAGGAAAGCAAGAAGAACTTCAAAGCCACTGTAGCCATGAGCCAGGATTTCCCTCTGGGCATTGAGTCGTAAGTACATTCTTCTTTAGATCTATTCAGAAAGCTTTCTGCACAGGTAGCTCCTGGATGAGTACTTGGGATTTTAGAGATATTGTAGAGATGAAGTAATTCAGATAGTAATTCAGACAATTGGGCCTGATAAAAACAACTGCTTCCCAGATTGTGAAACCTACATAAAAAAAATTCACTCATGTGCTTATGTCTTGCTTCATGGAGCTGCATGCAAGTGGCATTTGTTCCTGAGCTAAAGAGAACTGCTGCAAACAGTATAGTGAGCAACACTCTGGTTAAATTTTTGGAGCTGCCTTTGAATTCTAGCCATAGAGTACAAGTTCCCCCTTTTAATGACCACTGATTGCTTTGAGAAGGAGTGTGACTAAAACATAAAGCATTTTTGATCCAAATTTTGATTTTATGCAACTAAGAACAGGGTGAGGTAGTCATAAGCAGTCATGACCATGTAAGGAAAAGGCATGTTACACTGAGTAGATGAGAAAATTGGCCTCAACGCAGGCTTTCCCATAATGGATTACAGGCAGTGCGGTAAAATATTACTGAGACTTAATGCAGTAAATGGCTTTATCTCATCTCCTGAATGATCCTTAATGGAGCCAGCAATAAATCCTCCCCTTTTCAATAGCTAATGGTTTTTTAATTCATTTTGCTTTTCCCTTTGCTTTCTGTGCTTTGTAATGTTGAGAATATGTTGTACTCACTGCTTCTAAATAATGTTAGTAATAACCAAAAAGAGACCAGTGATAATAAAGAAATGATTTTGTTTTGGGGATCACACAACACCAGTGGCTTGAAGTCTCAGACACACTGGTTTTCATTCTAACAATCTTATACAGCTGGGATGTAGAGTGACTTTAGTTAACTTCTTGGTGTGATAGAAAACCAGTGTTTATCTTGACCTTGAGGAAAACCTCTGTCAAAGATGCTATATCATGATACAAAAGATTCGTTTATTCCAGTAGTTTCCAACCTCGGGGCCAGGACCCACCAAGGGGTCACAACATAAATCTATTAGGAAGCAAGATTATTAATATTTCTGCTGCACGGTGCTGGTCCGTCGGTCCATAATTTCTCGCCGACTGTTATGGATTTCCTTGTAATTGTATATTGGCGATCATGGTTCCCATAGGATGTATGCTAGTGACTTCGATTCCCTGAATTTTCGATAATTAAATTTTAATTTTGGTTTATGTCCCAGAAATTGAACTGGTAGCACATCTGTAGACTCAGTGTTGTTTACTGATTTTTCTGTTAATTCCTTTTTTGTTTTTTATTGATAACTATACCTGAGAAATGCTGGCAAAGCAAAAAAAAAACTTGTTTCTCTTCCTCCAGGTTACTAAACGTGCTGGAGGTCATAGCTCCGTTCAAGCACTTCAACAAACTGCGAGAGTTTGTTCAGATGAAACTTCCACCTGGGTTTCCAGTCAAACTCGGTATGTGCTGTCGACCTCCCGCCATGTTCCTCTAAGTGTGAGAGCTCGACAGGAACGGTCACTAAATTAACATGTTTTTTTTTTTTTCTTCCTTTGTAGACATCCCCGTCTTCCCCACGATCACAGCAACTGTCACATTTCAGGAATTTCGCTACGACGAATTTGAAGAGTCTATTTTCTTCATCCCTGATAAATACAAAGAAGATCCCAGTCGCTTCCCTGACCTCTGACCTGTAAACACATCTGACACAAACAGACCAGTGAGGTGATATGTTGGGGATGTGGGTAGCAAAAATGAGGAATCCTGTATTGTTTTATCCATATTAAAAAGGGGAATTGATCTTATTGATCAGTTAATGCTTATTTTGCTGGATGGATCAAAAGCAAATCAATGCAAAAGGATATTACATCTCATTTATAGATGCATATTGATTGAGGCTTTTTTTTGTGAAACAAGTGATGGCTTTCATTGTACTGGCTGTTCACCACCTGAGCAGTTAAATCCACTGCTCTGTGCTGCTGTCCTCTCCTGTGAAAGCTATTAGAAGGTACACTCTGGACTGTTCTTCATCCCCGTCCCCCAAGGACTGATAACTGAATTGTCATTCTTAAAACTGCACTGACACTGTCATCTGTAAATAATTCACATCTCATTTGTAATTCATAGCAAAGAAAAAAAAAAGAACCACAAATATAGTTATATCCTCAAACTGAGCTTAATATTCATTTATAAATTATGTACTATATATAAATATATATACTCAAAAGAGTAACACTGTGTAGCAATACATTTACAGTACTTAAGAATGTTTTTAACCAGCTGAGAAAAGGTTAGCGTAAAAACAGTTCGATTCTTAACAGTTCGATATCCGAGCCTTTTCCCTTGTGCAGGATGCAGTCTCCTGTATTTTCAGGTTCATTCATGTTACCTCTCGACTGTCTCCATGTTTGTCGTGATAGTATGGATTCTGTGCTCTGTGTGAGTGAATCATTGTACTGTATCAAGGGTTGTCGTATGTACGTTTGTGTGTGGGAGAAACCAGATGGGATATCAGGTAAACTGTTCCTAGTTAAATACTGCACTGATGTTAAGGCATATTTAAGGCATGCTATGGCTTTGTTGGCCTACTGGATCACAGGCATCTTTAAGATATATTCTCTGAACATTTGTTACATATACTTGCAGATTTATTGGTATTTAGGTTAAGGAAAACTAAAAATTGTAACACTAACACTCTGAAACACCTTTTAGTGCTTATAAAATCTCTCCTTGATGTTAGTTGATGTATGCTTATTTTTCCCTTCTCCTCCTCCCCCCCAATTCAAGGAGAGTAAACCAAGCTGTGAAGTTGAAACTGTCCGAACGGGAAATATTCTGTCCCATTGAGTTGTCTCTGGCTTCAGCTAACATGTACTGCAACCATACCTACTTCACATCCCTTTAAATAAAGCACCAGCATCACATTTCAACTGACTTTGTGCAGGTATAATAAAAAGACAGTGTTGTATATGAGGCTTCCAAATAAGGTTGGGCATTATTTATTTGTCAACTGTCACATGTTTTGCCATACCAAAGTATTTTTCTTGAAATTTAACTAAAGTGATTCATTATTATTATAAAATAATTGCTCTTTATCCAATATCACCCTTCTCTACTTCAGGTAAAACGCATCCACCCATGTAGAACTATAAATTCAAAGTCTTGGTTCTCTAAAGAGGCTTTATTATAAATGAAATTCTTGGTAAAACAACACTTGCAAATAACAAAAAGCAAACACCTTAATGTTTTCAAGAAGGTGGGGAAGAGGCCTGAACAACACACCACAACACTAAATGTAAAGACTCAATATGTAAAGAAGTGACAACATAAGCCCAAGAAAAGCAAAGCCAACTTCCAGTTTTAACTGATGACATTTGTAGAGGCAAAAGGCGTACTTTAAATCGATGTGGGATGTCTTTGGACAAAAATGACAACTCTGCATTGTGCATTTGTAAAAAGAGTAGATGACGCTCCTGTGCGAAAAATCTATATATTTTACACTCACTTCACATTTTAGATTTAACCCCAGCGAGGGAAAATATGAAAAAGTATCATGTTCAGAACAAAAATGGAGGGATAACCGGCAACAAATCAGGACAGACCTCTTAATCGCTGACATCCATGTCCTCTTCATGGTGATCATCAGCTCCGTTAACTTTGGCCTTTACAGGCCGCACTGTGCCATTACCTTCCAGAGACTGAGGAGACAAAGCAGAGTCGTCAGAATCCTTCCTGTCCTCCCGCTCCTTCTCGCTGTCATAGCCTTGTTCTTCTTCATCATAATCCCTGGTAATCTGTGAAGGAAATCAATGGATGTGACATTTTAAAGGATAAACACCCCAAAAGCCTGGTTTGCATCAGAACAGCAAAGCTTGTGATGTGCAAGAATGAAGACTGAGTGTCAAATACACCACACCAACCTTGACATCTCCTTTCTCGCCATCTGATTTCCTCTCCCGCTCTCGTTCTCGTTCTCGTTCTTTGTCTTTGCTTTTCTTTTTCTTGCTGGTGGAGTGTTCACGTTCCTCATGATTGCCTTCTTTATCACTTTTGCGGTCCCTGTCCCTTTCCTTGTCCTTTTTCTTTTCCTTTTTGTGTCTATAGAGAGGGGAGAGGAAAATACAGGTTTGGTATACAATCCCTTGGATGTAGACAAAGGATTTTTAGTTTATTTGTTAGAGACAAAAGAAAAAAAATGACAGCAAAAATATGACATGATGGGTTTTAAATTGGCAAATGGACTGAGCATTAAAACATATGGACTGACTGAACTAGTAGATTATTAATTGAACTGTTTTGGGATCGACCAATTTTTTTTTTTTTTTTTTTTTTCAGGGCAGATACAAATAATTAGTAATCAAGGAGACCAATAAATAATATTTGGAAATGCTGTACATTTGTGGCGTGGTGCAGACAAAAAAAGATGCTACATCAGAGCCAAAGTAACGCATTTTAAAATTATTTCTTAGTCTATCCCTGGACTGCTTTGAGGATCGTCACACTCATGCTGATGAGCCTACATTTTACCAAATTATTTCAATGAATACACAAGTTGCTCACAAGACTGCTTTCTTGACATATTTAATAGTTGTTCAGTTTTTTTTTAATTGATTCTAAAACACTCATTTACTATGATAAAATCCTGTAGTTGGTCCATTTTGTTTTTGTCAAGTCTTGACAAAACCAAGATGAGTTCGAAGGACAGCTTTGATCATTGTTATAAAAATGCAGTTTATCATATACTTAAAACAGACATGCAGGAACAACGGACTTGGTATTATACACAAATATTTGACATCAATATACCAACCTTCTTGGAGATGGGGACCTGCTGGTGTTTCTCCTTTTAGGGGATCGACTGCCACTTCGACTTCTCTTGCGTCTCCTGTCAAGCAGAGAAGCAGATAGGGTGGCTGCAGCGTAAAAGTTTGTATATATTGTGGGCACACTTAAACCTTTGCTGTACTCACCGGCTCCCGCTGCGTGACCTCCTGGCAGTGCTGTAGCTTTTTGGTGGCGTTCTGGATCTTCTTCTGCCTGAATCATCTTTCCTTCTATCCCTGTATGTAAAGTTGATGTAAGATCTCAGACAGGCTCAACTGCATGTTTAACTGTGACGATCATACAGCAGAGATGACAGTTAACCCACCTGGATCTGCTTCGAGAACGCCTGCTTCGGTCTCTGGAGCGTTTCCTGCGTGGGCTTTTGGAGCGTCGCCTGTTTCTGGAGTTTGACCGTCTCCGTGATCTGCTCCTGGTTCGCCTACAAGCAGACATTAAACAGTTTCACTCAAAATACAAAAAAAACTTCATCCCAATTCTTAAGACAATTTACAGTAGTTATCACCTGTGTCTGGAACGTGATCTGGACCTCCTCCTTCTGGATCTACTGCGAGACCGAGTACGCTTTTTGCTCTCCTTATCTGCAAGACAGGAAAAGAGAGATTGCTTGGTATTCTCAAGGTACAATGACTACAATTAGGACCCTTTTTGGCACTTACTTCCAGGTTCAATAGCAGCAGAAATGAGCGACTGGGCTTCTCTGACTCTCTTCATGGCCTCTTCAATTTCTTTATTAGATGCATCAGCCTTCAGGCTTGCATTGATGCTGAAACTTGCAGCCAAAGGATTCAGTCTACACAAAAGAATGGTAATTACTTGAGTCGTCATTACTAGTAACAGAGCAACTCTCCACAATTTAAATCTGCAATATTCCGAAGAAAAGGAGTGCTTTTATACTGACTTACTTTGGATCCGTCATGAGCTTTAACAGCTGATCAGCTGCCTGTGAAAAACAGTGGGAAGAAGAGTAAAACTTTTCCTAGTTTGTCAAATATACTGTTTATCCAACTTCACATGTTTTTAGTGAAAAATTACAGTAAGTGTCATTCAAGAAGAACTCTCACCTGGGGTCCTGGAAAACCAAATGCAGCCATCGCATCCATATTCGGCGCACCAAAAGGATTTCCTCCCATCTGCGGAAAAAACAGACAAATACATGCATGTAAATTTATTATTATTTTTTATTTATTAAACGTTAAATTAATTTATAAAATTTTTATAAATTTTGTTACGACAGTCTATTGTTGACACCTCAACATCTTCATGTACTCATACATGTACTTGATGTGACCTAACATCCCTGCTTCTGCATGCCAGTAGCAAATTCTTTTGATCAGCAGAACAAACAATAATTACTTCAAATTATCGTAAGTATGATTTGCTGCTATAATGCAAGGCGCACAACTATGTCAAAAGCTGTATTTATTTTTGTAAGGTCAAGATGTCACAACTATACTTTTCCACGGTCAGAAAATAAAACTGTGAATCTGAACTCTTACAGGTGGGTTAGGGATGGGATTGGGTGTTGGAAGAAGTCCTCCTCCTGGCATGATTCCTGCAACAGCATTTGCTGGCGCCAACAGTGACAAAGCTTTAGCCTCATCTGGAATAGATCCTACAGGAAAACAAAAACAGGCATTAGGAGAGAACTTCACAAACACCAGCTACAGAGAAGACTTCTTCACACTGCACTTCTTCAAATTAGGTTCAACACAATGGTTACCTCAGAGAAGAGTTCCCTTAATGCAACATAATCACTGCAGTGACATAACTATTGCTGGAATACATCACACTATTCCAATGAACACTGCCAAGAATATATCACCTGAATGTGTTTTTTAAGTCATGAACCAAACGTTAGCAAGCACAGCTGCTTCTCCAGTTGGGTGTGCCCTCAATTTTCATTTAGACGTTTACTGAAACAAGCGACTCACGTTGGCGGCTTCGCTACTAAAAGCACACAGAGAAAAATCGAGATACACACAACAGAGAGAATTTTAGGGATTTGGCAAGAACACTATGCAAGCTATCAGTGTCTACTTACCAAAAACAAATGTTGGATATACTAAAGGACAAAAGCAGAATTCAGGATGGGTAGCGTGCCTGCAGTACATCATTATACTCTTACCTGCCACTTTATCAATTAACAAAACCTCAAAAAAGATAACTGGTTTGATTAATCGGTGCTACTACAGTCCAATTAAAAAATCATTTTAGCAACTTTACTCGCAATATGCAACTCGTTATTTAAAAATGACCCAAATTAACAAATGATTCATCTCTCAGTTAATCCACCAAAAACAACCCTGTCACAAAAACACATGACCTTAATACGAACACAAAACAATGATAACACTTAAATAAAAGAGTACACTGAAGAGAGAAAATGCTGCAGAAGACAAAACTGTTGGATGGTATTTGCATCAGGGCCTGGTATACAGGACTGGCTGAGCCAGGAAAAAGAACTGTAAAACACAACAACAAAAGAAGACCACTGTTAAAGAGAATATATTTCACCAGCACTGTGTCATTTCGGGTGGGCATCTTAGACAACTTATGATGAAATGTTATATGACTACAATGTAAAATGACCAATCATTGACTAGTGTTCTCTTTAAGTCCCCAGATTAGCTGCTCTTATATGGAAACAAATATGTGTGTACACAGTATCTCTGTATGGCCTTTTGCCGCCAGACCTAAGCGCCTTTCGAAGCCTTTTCCTCGAAAGACTTAATATACATATTCTAAAGGATAAGGCTCAGTCTTTGGTTGAAGTCAACAAATTCCATGATAATACCAAAGCTTACAATCGTGTTCCTCCCGTCAATGCTTTCTGACAGCAAATTTGACTCAAACAGACGTAAAGGGTGCATTCTGGGCAGATAAACACTCATTTGATGAGCTAGTATTAACAGATAGTGCCTGCATGCACCATAATGGACAAACATGTCAACCAGTGCAACAGTGCACCTCACTGATGTGCTTTTAAAATGTTTTTGGGACAGCAACAATCTTTTGGTCTTTTCATGGGATATGCTGACCTCAAAAGAGCCTTATCCGTTAAGGCCATGAAATGAATGGCTATGCAGCATTCAAAAGTGTGCAAAACAAGCACTGTTTCAGGGTATGTCCCCCATAGCTGACCTTTATACTAAACCACCTAGAAAAGATAAATTAGACAGGAGAAAAGAGAAGGAGAAGGCAGAGAAAGAATAGAGGACACAAAAAGGGTGGGGTGGAACTTGAATGCTTGCTGGTCTTTGAAAATGTCTATAATCCCCTGTTGGCAGGCAGAGGACCACTTTCAGCCATCAACGAAGGGGCTGCTTTTGCCTTCTTCACTACAAAAGTCACACGCACACGCACACACATACACACACACAAATAACAGAGAGAGGTTTAACAGAGGATAGTCCAATATGGGGGAGAAAATAAAATGCATATGGTTAAGAATTAAAAAAAAAAAACTTCACTTCTGAGTCTGCGGCACCTACAGCGTGGGAGTGTTAAACTCCTACTCTGTAAAACTGATTTTGGTATACTGCGCTTTCTAAATCCAGAACATACTGTAATTTCAGGCAGACAAACACCTGGATCACCTGGATATATATTTCCCATAAAAATAAAATACCCCAGTCTATCAAAAGAATATCATTGTGCTGGTAAAACAGATATGGATGTGCTATCACAGTATACCAAAAATCTGACAGGTCTGCCCTAAACACTTCTCATAAACAGTGGGAAGGAATGACAATACCAGTATCATTCAAATAAAGTCAAAAAAGCTCGGAAACAGACCGAGGCGAATCAACTTGTGCAATTCACAAAATCCTTTTTACTCTTTTCCATTTTCACAATTCAACGGTCATGCCATTCAATAAACATGGGCCATTCATTCAAGAGAATAACCGAGAGACAAACCTTCGGCAAACGGGACCACGATCAATGCTCTGTCCACAAACACGGTGTTCGTGAGATGTTGAGACACTCCGACAGACTCCGGCTCCTGGAACTTCACAAAGCACACCCGCGATGTCACCGGCATCGGAGAATCACTATAGGGGAAAAAATACATTAAACACCACAAAAATGTGATCTTGCGATACTTTTTTTAGCCTGTATTTTGATAATATAATGCGGTCCGACCAGGGTGACATGTTTTTGAACTGTATCGCTAGTTCAGGAGGTGTTAGCCAAGTTGCGGAAGGTGTATTAAGTTACTGTTAGCTACAATTCTGGTTAGCATGTTAGGCCTATGCTTCATTTCTCCAAAGGTAGCCTGTTCAGAAAAACCTTACAGCAAGTCTATGAGTGCATTACCACTAAGTCAACTAATAAATCACCAGCTAGTTGACTCACTCTGGTGGAAATAACTTAAGTTCCTCGATGGTACCCAAAAACCCGAACAGTGTTCTCATCTGCTCCGATGTTGTGCTTGGTGACACATTGGTCACCTGGACAACCTTCGTCGTGTAATTCATTTTCCCGAAGACCGTGTTAAAAACACTTCTTTTAACAACTAAACTTCACTTTAACTAACAGTTATCGACTGGTTATTAAATCCACTTCTATGAAGGTAATTAACCGGCTAGAGGTTAGCAAGCGACTACATCAACAAACTAGCATTCCGCCGCCATATTGTAACCCCCCAAATGAACCGCGCATGCGTTAAAAATGAACTCGGACTGAACATAACAGATTCATGAAAACATTGTGTTTCTTAATTAATTTCTCCTTCTCTTATCTATTAATATAACGTTAGCCTTGCGCACCAGCGCGCGAGATACGGATATTACGGTAGATATTATATTCCAAAAGTTTTGAACTGCTAACAGTAACCAACAGAGGTCTCCCTCCGCTTTATATGATACAAACAGGGATTGTATGGAAGTAAAGCTTCTCTATTTTTTCCATACCTGTAACAGCATGACAATTTATATGGTCACCAGATTTAGTTTAAGGTGACGTGATTTGATTGCTGTGAGTGTGTAATTTTTTTCTTGGCTTTCTTTAAAAATAAAGTAAAAATAAAGTTTGTTATCGACCTCGGAAAGAATAGTTTAATGAGTAAGTGAAAGTATCTGTGAATGTAACATGTATGTTTGTTCTACTATAGGAACCTTGTGGCCTTTTCTTACTGGTTAGAATTCAATCACTGATCCTTTCTTTCTTAATGGATCAACTACCATAAAAATGTTTATATTGCAGATTAAAGTCAGTCCACATGTGTTGTCTGGCAGGACCACATCACAACCCTACCACTGACAAAACTGCTTCTGGTGTAACTAATGGTATTTTTTCCCAGAAGAAACAATGCAGTGATTGTCTACAGGCTGCGTCGAGCATAATCCCCACACCTAGATTATAGCTGCACCGAGACAAGCAAATTAAGGCATTCTGTGTTCAGGCCAAAGAACCACTGGCCCTTTTTCACTTAATTAGCATTGTGTGCAACAGTCATATTCTACAAGATTGCCTAATAATAGCAGTGAAAGTTCATTGTTATTGTTGTTCCACAATGGATCCATTCTATAAGTGTATAAATTATTTTAAAATAAGGTATTGTTGTCCTGAAATACTAAAAGGTTTGGTTATTGGTCAAACTAATCTTAATCCCAATTATTTTTATAAACTCACTCTTCTTAAAATCTAAAAGTGCAACCCAGGCTTTCATTTTGTACTGGCTATAAAGCTGGATCACAAATATTCTGAATTATTTAATTTAAATCCATACTCACTTCACTGCTGATTAGATGCTCTTTTGTAGCCCCACACATTGCATTAATACTCTAAAATATACCCCAGTTAGTATGACTCAGCTTAACTATATCTTACACAAAATCTGAACGGTTGATACAAGTGAAAAGAAAAAATAAATAATCACATGCACCATTGCAACACATTTGCCAGTTCTGTGCAATGAATATTTTCTACAATAAATCCGGTTTCAGAGGGGTGGCCATTGAGTCATCCAGCAGAGGATATTAGCACAATGGGATTCTTGTTCACCCCACAACATGATTGGTCAGGAGAAAGGTTTACAGCTCCGATTGCAGTGTCTGTGAGGGGGAATAAATACCCCCAAATCCACTGGGAGACCGAAGACCTCTCGTTCAGAAGTGACCAGAGGTTTTCTGTGTTTTTTTTTTTAAATCTTTTTCTTTGTTTTGTGTAGTGCCACAGCAAGCAGGAAACATGGTCAGCCGGTGAGTTTCTGATGAATTCCATCTATTCCAAATGTAATTTTCACTCTGTATTGATTAACAAAAGATGACAAGTGGGGACAGCATATTTGAAAACTACTTTGCTCAGTCTTGGGTTGTGCTTTTATTTGAAAATAAAAAAAAATATACTTTTCATGAATTGCATCTTTCTGTAAAGTTATTTTGTACAGACATTTTCTGTAACTTGATCTGGTGACTTTCACACTGTGACTTAAGTGGTCAGGTCTGCAGCTGATCAAGCTCACAAAGGATTTAAAAGCTTACACTGAACTCTTTCACTTCAAACTCCATGACCTATAATACATTTAACTTTATTGAAATTTCATTAAGTTTCATTTTCTTGGCTGCAATGTCGGTTGACGTCTTCACTTTTCGATGACAGATTTGAACACCCAGCTGGTGGCTACAAGAAGATTTTTGAGACATGTGAGGAGCTGTCTGAGCCTCTTCCAGCAACAGTCACAGGTTTGTTTGCATATTTCAGACAGAAATAGACTGCAGGCAAATAATTTTTGACAGCCATATAGCGATTGCAGAGAACCCAAAACTCTGAAAGCTTTGAAAGCATTTTTACAAACCAGTATATTTCAATGTATGAGTTTGTTGGTGGTTCCCAGGAAGGATTCCCTCATTCCTGAAGGGAAGTCTTCTTCGTCTGGGACCTGGACTTTTTGAGGTTGGAGATGAACCGTTCTATCACCTCTTTGATGGCCAGGCCCTCATGCACAAATTCGACTTCAAGAACGGCCAGGTCACTTATTTCCGAAAGTAAGACCTTTAGCACAATTTGAATGATTGGTCATTTTTCAGTCATCATAAAATCGGCCTGCTGACACTTGACGTTTGAGCATGCTTGTGCATAAATCTCAGGTTTTTTTATGCTTCTGTTGCATGGTGCTGTGCACACTTTTCTAACCAAGATTCTCATGAATTAAACATTTTTTGCTTTTCAAAATGAGTGAATATTGTCATGGGATGAAATTTGCTTTCACCTTTTTCCTCATGTAGGTTTGTCAGAACAGATGCGTATGTGAGAGCCATCACAGAGAAGCGTGTGGTGATCACTGAGTTCGGCACTTTTGCATACCCTGATCCCTGCAAAAACATTTTCTCCAGGTGGGTCACATGTAAGCACACCGGATTTGCTGCGGTTCATCCTCGCTTTCTTCTGGAAGTTTTTCATTGTAAAAATGAAATGAAATGTAGTCGACCAACTCATCCAGCAAATAAATATTTGCATTTTCCTTTGACTTTCTTTCTTCACTCTTCTGCTGAATAAGGCGCAGCTGCCTTTTGAAATACAAAACATTGCTTTGTTTAATTTATAGCAAAACACCAGATTTTATTAGCTGGCAATATGTTTTGTATGTAACAATCAAGTAACTAATAGCTAAAGTTACCTAAAATAATTGTACCGGAGGAAAAAATGCATTATTTTTACATATAAAAATACATTATTATAATATTTCCCTATGAAATGTTGTAGAGAAGTAGAAAGTGGAATAAAAGAAAAGACTCAAGTACAAGTAATTTAAATTAGTACTTAAGTACAGAACTTGGAAGAGCAAATGCACTTTACCTTTCTACAACATCTTTATTTGAAATGCAACATGTCTGCAGGTTTTTCTCTTACTTCAAGGGCGTTGAGGTCACAGACAACTGCCTGGTGAACGTTTACCCTGTTGGTGAGGATTTTTATGCCGTAACAGAAACCAACTACATCACTAAAGTAAACACCGACACCTTGGAGACACTGAAGAAGGTATATCAATGGAAGTTTAGTTTTGAATTTAAGGTGAACTGTGCTTCTCTTTATATTAAAGCACAGTGCAATGTCCTTCTTCCTATCCAGGTTGATATGTGCAACTATGTCAACATTAATGGAGTAACAGCCCACCCTCATATTGAGAGAGATGGGACCGTGTACAACATTGGAAACTGCATGGGAAAAGGAGCAACACTGGCCTACAACATTGTCAGGATTCCACCCACACAGAAAGGTTCAGTTTTACACTGGCATCACTACATCAAACAGCAAATACACAATTTAACAGCACTGACCTCTTCTTAATCTCATTTGAAACCAAAATATACTGCTGAATAGTGGTCTAGTGTCATAAACCAAGCAAAATGTTTTATAAAATATGTTTTGTCTCTTAATTGAGCACAATCACTTCTTTTTTCTCCTAAATATCGAAATCACAAGTTCTCCAGACATTTCTGGGAATAAATAGATTGATAAACTTTATTGAAAAAAGGGGGCACCCGGATTTGAACCGGGGACCTCTTGATCTGCAGTCAAATGCTCTACCACTGAGCTATACCCCCTCCTAAAAGTGAAAGCACATAAACAATCATAAATAAATTCTAATCTTAATTTTTTCTTAGATAAATCTGATCCAATTGAGAAGTCCAAGGTGGTGGTGCAGTTCCCCAGTGCTGAGAGGTTCAAGCCTTCCTATGTGCACAGGTGTGTGTGGACTACAAGCCCACATGATTTGTTATTTTTCTTTTTATTTTTGTTATTATTATTTATTTGTTGTTTTTGGTCAAGAACCCATTTGGTATGTTATCATTGTTTGATATTCTCTCCTTTCCAATTTTAGCTTTGGCATGTCAGACAACTACTTTGTCTTTGTGGAGACTCCAGTGAAAATCAACCTGCTGAAATTCCTGAGCGCGTGGAGCATCCGAGGCTCCAACTACATGGACTGCTTCGAGTCCAACGAGAGCCAAGGAGTAAGAACTCGGCGTATATTGATATGATTAGAAGTGCACTAACCCTTGATATTATCATTGTTCCACCCCTGAAATCTCGTATCTATTCCAATGCGTATTTTATAGACCTTGTTTCACATTGCCAAGAAAGACCCAGGAGAGTACATTGATCACAAGTTCAAAGGGGCAGCCATTGGCATGTTTCATCACATCAACACTTTCGAGGACCAAGGCTTCATCGTTGTTGACCTTTGCGCATGGAAAGGGTAACTGAAGAGCCAAATGTTATAATTTTATATGTTATAGTTTTTTACTTAGAATTTAAACCATCCAGTGTATCTGCTGTTTGATTCAGAGATATTGTTGTTCATTATGCAGTTTTGAGTTTGTTTACAACTACCTCTGGTTGGCCAACCTGAGAGCCAACTGGGAGGAGGTGAAGAAGGCGGCCATGATGGCACCACAGCCGGAGGTCCGCAGATATGTTATTCCCTTGGACATCCACAAGGTTAGTCACCCGTTTCACCCACCAGGAGGACCTGGACTGACAAGTACAGATGTTAAGTCTCATTATTTTGATGTAGGAGGAGCAGGGTAAGAACCTTGTCAGCCTGCCATACACCACAGCTACAGCGGTGGTGCACGCTGATGGAACGATCTGGCTGGAACCAGAGGTGCTGTTCTCTGGGCCTCGCCAAGGTGCAGATACATTTAATTCACTCATTCACGATGAACACAAAAATCTCTAATATATTCTGGAATTATATTCATGACGTAACCTTTTTAATGTTCCTTGTGTAGCCTTTGAGTTCCCTCAGATCAACTATGAGAGGTATGCAGGGAAGAATTACACTTATGCCTATGGGCTGGGTCTCAACCATTTCATCCCAGACAGGGTAAGGTGTATATATATATACATATATGTATATGATACAGAGTCTGTAAAGTAAGCTTCTTCTTTAACTGGTGTTCTTGTAACTTGCGTGTAGATCTGCAAGCTGAATGTGAAGACCAAGGAGACCTGGGTATGGCAAGAACCAGACTCCTACCCGTCAGAGCCCCTGTTTGTTCAAACTCCCGATGGGGTAGATGAGGATGATGGTAAGCCAACAGCAGTATAAACAAAATACTTCTAATCCAATACCTAGTATGATAGACACTGTTTTATGGTGTTGTGGTGCTGTGCTCTCAGGAGTACTGCTGACCATTGTGGTAGCTCCTGGATCCCAGAGACCAGGATACCTCCTCATCCTCAATGCCAAGGATCTGTCTGAGATCGCTAGGGCGGAAGTGGAGTGCAGCATTCCTGTCACCTTTCATGGGATGTACAAACCCTAATGATGCATTTCCCAGGGCTGTCAACAGCAAGCGGTCATTTCAGCATAATCTACTGCCACTCAGGTTTAAAAACAGGACAAATCATGACTAAATGTTATCATCTTGTCAAGAAAAACAAATGTTTATCAGCCAAAATTGTTTGTGTGCTCTTATATGCAGCCAATTGAAATACAATTATGTGAATTTACATTCTTTTTTGAGTGTAGTTGCTCTGTCCCAACTCTATATTGTTGGCATTGGTTTAATTAGAAAAAAATACATATTTGTTCACACACTGTGAAATTTTAATGGTTGGAAAAATAAATTCTGCAAAATTAAAACATACTGTTGTTTTGTATTCCTTTGTCATGTGGTATGTTCATTAGGCTCTTTGGAGGGTTAAAGTAACCTCATGTACATTTGTGATGTTGGTCTTTTCTTAAAACAAGCAGGCAATTCTCATCCTTCAGACTAAATTCTTGAGCTATTTATAGAGATTTAGTGTTGCCACACAAATCTTATTATGGTTGCGTTTGAACAAGTGACCTTTCCATGTCTGTTGCTCAACATTGTCTGAATCTGATCTAAAAAGTAAAAGCATGCAGGTTTTGTAGCACAGCAAAGCTGATTAACTGTGCCACTGCTTAATGTGAAGAAGGGCATGCTGCAATGAATTATTCCCTTTATGTTCATAAGGACGGATGTGTGGCCTTTGTGTATGATGCCATGAGCCATGTCATTGTACGTAAGATTCATATCACGTGTATAAACAAGATGTGTTTGGTTTGAATGGATCTTGCAAGGACAGGTTCAGGCGAGGATTTACCTTCTGTTATTGTAATTAAAATTCCAATCTGATGTTTGTGCGTCACATTAAACCCTTAACAGTGTATTTGACTCACATGTTCCCTTCCCAGCTGATGCAAGCTCAGGAAACAAAGCATCAAAACGTTACTAATATGGCTCGGACTCGCTTGCTACATCAGTCAAACAGAGAACACAGATTATGTAGTCACGTTTTCTGCTCCATTGCCAGATTTTAGGATTACATTAATGAAAGGAATATTTTGCCATCTCTCATTTTGACCCCAAATTCAGTCCACTTCATCCGACTGAAGCCAGCTGGGTTTTTTTTTTTAATGGACTGCCTGCTCTTAGCTAAATAATAAAAAAAACACATTTTTAAGGGGTTTCTTTTGTTTCTGTTCATTTTATTTTTTTTTTACATGATGGCTTTTAGCCTTCCAAAAAGAAAGAAATAAAACAAGATAACAGGAAATATTAATCTTTAGAATAAACTTAAGCTGACACAGCAAAGGAAAAGCTCAATGGAAAACTTGATGTCTCAGTTGTAGCTATCACACCATAAAAGACAGTCTCTCACTCTGAAACTCATTTGGGACAGAGGATTGCACCATTAGGCTTAAACAAGTGTAAAAGCTATATACTTCTTTTTCTAAACACACAGTGGATTTTACATTAATGTCACACAGAACATGAAGGTAGACGAGAAAACATGGATGATCAGAAAAAACAAACAAAAAAAAAAACAAAAACAGAAATGCTAACACCAAACAATGCCACAACTCAAAAAGGAACGAATGGTTGTAACTACAGCTACAATGAATGGAACTAAAGCAACAAACATCATCAATTTAGTGTAAACAAAAAAAGGTATGTATAATAATAAAAAAAAACTTTTTACTAATGTGGATTCAAAATTAAATAGGTTCAAGTTCAACTCAAATTTAGCCTTTTTTCTTTGAGGAACAATCCAACATTTTTGGAAACGATTTCAGTCACTTTCTTGCCAAGAAGACTAATTTGACGACGTCAGCAACTTCTGTAGCTCACTTAGCGTAACTAGCGTAACTAGAAGCACGGGCAAACAACTTATATAGCTCTGGCCAAAGATTAAAAAATAGACCCTACTAACACCTCTACAGTTCATTAGTTAACGCATTACATCTCATTCGTCTTAATTGTACAGAAACTGTTGTTAGTGAGTTACATGCCAGTACAATCTGTTGTCAGATAGCACAAATTACTGAGCTTCAGAGAGGCTGGTGGGCATATTTTTGAGCTTCAGAGCCATAATAGCCGACTCCTCACGTTTAAAGTCACCAGCTTTTTAATTAACAAACAGAACCAGACGGATATCAATCTTCAAGATTAACTCTTGATGAGAAAGTGAAGCGGATTTTCCAAAATGTTGACTGTCTCCTCTGAACTGGAGCAAGCCTTTGTCCTTTCACTTACACACACACACACACACAAAAAGCAGAAGAAAATGGAGGCTCACACTTCTGAATCAGATTTCATGAAATACATCTTCAGGCTTACTTCAACATGGTAAGTGATTAATGACAGCTCTGAAAATATCTTTATCAACTATATAACGTTTGCATTTCAGGAAAGAAAGGAATGAAGTATTGATAGTGCAAGGTTATAAGGTACATATATTAATATATTGTTTAGATACTGTCCTATAAGTAAAGTGCAAATCTCTGGATCAGATGAAAAGTGTGTGCAAGCATTTGTAATCTCCGACTAACTGATCCACTGCCCATGCACAAAAGAGCCCTTTACATTGGCTGCCAGCTACTTCACACAGAGCCCGGTGAAACATTCACATTACACAAAATAATTTTCCTGTCAACTCAAAGCATTTTCTCTAGAGGGTGGCCATTTGGAGTGGAGTTAATGATATCTAGCCTTGATTTCCTTTAGGTGTACACTTTATTAATTTGGGGTGATTTCTCTTAAGTGTGTGCATCTTTTCTCTGTAATCCTGATGAACTAGAGAGCAATTTCTTCTTCATTATCCAATGCTAACAATGTGCCACCACAGCTGTGTATTCCCACACCTCCAAAGTATAGGGCCACTTTAATGTAACAGCATGTTTAGGAGATCAATATGTTGAGGAAATCTTTGCTTACTGTTGTCAAAGAAAACTAAATTCTCTAACAACACGTCCTAGCATTTTGGTCAGTAATCTGCCAACCTAATCATCCATTTTAATGACTAACTGGGGGTGAAGGTAGACTGGGGTCATTCGGGGAGAAACACCACTGAGGCCAGCTCAAGTGGCAATGCAAACAGCCCAAACAGCTCTCACACACACACACACCTCATGCGCTCAGCACAACACAGGACACTGCTTCAGCATGACAAACACACACAAACACAATCACGCAGATTCGTCTGGAAACAGTTTCTGACTGAGTTGTGTAACTGATAATTAAGGCCAGCTTAATCAGACTGGGGACATGGAAGGCCAGCTTTAGGTGAGTACATTTTCATTTTTTTTTTTCAAAGTGCAAGAACAGAACATGTGTTTTAGCTCACTCTATATGAAGGAAACTGTTTTGTGTTTGTGTTTGTGTATGTGTGTGCGCGTGTGTGTTTGGGGCTTTAGACAGGGATGTTTGATCTAAGCTTGGGGATGAGGGGTGAAATATCAGTTGGTCTCATAGGTAGAGAGCAGGGCAGCGTCCACAGGCTCCATGCAGGAGGGACAGGTGAAGGATCTCATCAGCCAGTCATCTATACAGTCCATGTGGTAGATGTGCATACACGGCAGGAACCGGATGGGGTCCCCATATACAAAGTCCAGCATACAGATGACGCATCTGAAAACACGTGAAATAAAAAGCTTAAAAACAGGCCAGTATAAAGCCGAGTCTAAAACATGAAAGTACAAATCCCCTTTAAGAATGCTTTACAGGTACGAAGAACTTAAATAATCCTCAATGTGGCTGAGTGACAAAAATTGTTACCTATTTTGAAGGTCGATCAAGCATGTATATCAATTCTCAAACGCAAGAATGCGCTGATTTTCTCTCTTGTTTTCTATCTATGGAACCTACATTAAACACATGGCCACTGTTACATATCATAGACTGAGCGATTAAACAAAAAAACTAATTGATGAAATTGATTTATTGATAAAGGAAGTAATTATTGGTTGCAGCACTACAGTTCACTGCTCAGCTATGATGGCCTGCCACCTTCCTCTGTGTAAACCTCACATTCAAAAATCCCAAATGCTCACTCTCTGATCTTTTTCTCTGAGCCATCTTGCCCTCCATCATAAACACCCTTAGGGAGGTGCTGGATGAGGCCAATGCGCTGAGCTATGCGGATCTGTTCCTCCTCTGTCAGCTGGGTTGCCAGACGGGCCTGACTAGGCGTGGGATGGTACATGGGCATGTGAGCCTGCTCCTGGTCACAAACAAAGAAATACAACAATAAAACAAAAATCGTCATCTTCCGATATCACCTCATTTTTTTTTCTATAGGGAGTGAACAGACTGGTTAGGCTCTGTGTGGATAAAGTGAAACTTAAAGCAGCCGTCTGGTCTGGTCATTCTCGACGGGTTAGTTAGTGGGAATGACCGTGAGTTTACTCAGCTGTATTAATCACTGATCATACTGGATTCGAGGCAGACTTACAAAAAAAGGCCACAGACATGGCACTGAAAGACAAAGCATATTATCTATAGTGTGCTAACATTTACGTATTCTACTAACATTAATCTTATGACCACATGTGCCAGAAACATTATTTTCTTGAATCAATATTCTGAAAGTTGAGTGTTCGCTGTCTCTCACCTGATACGGCGGAGGTGGCTCCAGGTCTGGATCTGTCCCGTCACCGAAACTCGCCCTGTCTGACTGGGATTCATGAAGCAGAGAGATATCGTCTGATGTCGGAGACTTGAGACAGTTGCCCATATCTTCGTGTCTCGAGTCCTATCTTGCCCGACGTCAAAATTAGATCTCGGTTGCTAAAGTTGCTCTCGGTGGCTAATGTTAGTTTTGTTTTTCTAATAAACCAGAAAACATGTAATTTACAGTTCAACTACCTACTGCCAAAATGACTTGTGCATGATTATAAAAACCTACGTAAACGTCACACATTAAAGCAGATGTTCATACTGGCTTCTCTTCATGTTTACACGGACCTCCACACGAAAAACAAAACAAAGAACTCCCTTGCTAACGACAGCTAGCAGCCTAGCTAGCTACTTTTTCGCTAGCCAGCTGGGCGACTTCCTTGATAACTATCACTCATTCCTTTTTAAGGGTCACAGTTTCTACAAATTATCTACTTCAGCAGCAAGTATGCCTGTAAAGCTGAGCCGCCTCAGAGTTGGACTGTAGAGACATTTCCGTGTTTTAACTTCGCGAGGAACATTAAACAGTTTGCTTCCTTGCTAGCCTTTTCCTCAGCCGGAGGACATGTTATCGGTCCGTTGGATATGACGTACAATTGTAATTCTACACGGTGATTGGACGATTTCTTTTGCGTAATCCAAGAGAGCGTCAAAGTCCCACCCCTTTAAGTGAGAAAAAAGCAAAGGAAAACAATGATAAAGAGTAAAATTTAATTTCTAAACGAATAATCAAAAATCCACGTATCGAACATAGAAAGAAAATAAGAATAAATTAAACCTTAAATCTTATTACCATACAAACTATAACTTGCTAACTTGCTTAATAACTTGTTTTCTTCAAAACTAATATAAAAAATGGTGAAATTTGTATGTCATTTTTAGCAACCAAATTAAAAAATAAATCTGTCTGATCAAGAAGAATAAGTAATTTCAATTCAAGGTACCAAATATTTATTTTACTGTAAATGTTATGAATGTCATTGGTAGCCTAAATGTTTCACTAAAAAATATTTATTTTACAAGATGATACACAAGTATGTGCACTGTACCCCTTTGAGATATTACAGGAGTTTGTGACAAAGTGCACATTGTCTTGGACATTTTAATACAACAGTGCCCTTAATTTTATTTTTACTAAATTTTTTTATTTTTACTAATTTTATTAGTAATGCACAGGCATTTTCTCACTATGACAAGTCAAAATGTAAAAGCCCTCTGAAGCACAGTCTGTTCACTCACCTAACCCTAATCTACAGTCAAAGAGGTCTAATGAGGCACAACAACAATTTGGAAGAACCATAGTTAGGAAGGAACTTTAATATGAAAGCTCTATATGATTACATTTTATGACTGGATGTTTTAAAAATCTTGTTACGTGCTTGATTTTTTAAATTTCCCATATAAGCTGTAAAAGTGCCTCTATTCTCTTTTGCACCGTTGTTATTGAAAATGTCATAAGGAAAAAAATTTTGGTCCATAATATTTCACAGGAAAACACCTTCCTAAGATAGCATGTTTTACTACTCTCTGTATGCAGCAGTACAGCAATATTATTTAGAGAATAAAATATATATATACTGAAAACATGGATCTGATAATCGGTGCAAAAAAGACAATCAATCTCCAGGGAATACCATTATCATACAGGCTTGTTTTGACATGTGTGCATACCTTTAGGCAGCCATAGTAGCCGCCATAATAACAAAGGTTCAGTGTTGCCAACTAATAGCAGCACAGTCTGTCAGGTTCAAAATGCACTTAAAGTGGTTTTTGATGTTTTTTCCAAGCTCCATATTAAAAAACATAAAGACATCCAAGAACAGTGGCAACATGAGGACACCTTTATTTGTATATACAGCTATTGTACACATAAAAACCCACAAAGTATTTGCATTCCAGGAACTTATGATACAAATCTCCATGTTTTTGGTTAAGTGAGTTTTACAGAATTGGCCTTCTCCAGGCAAATATAAACAAAAACACAAACCTTAAAATGAACATTTCCAAAGTTTCCTTTACCTTTAAAGCTTATCAGCTGATAGTTTATTATTTTTTTTCTCTAAATGTTACAAACAGCATAATTTCTCTGTACATTATTAGTAAGTAATAGAGTAATGTTAATTTGTGAAGCAGATGTGTCATGGTGTGTCTACAGTGTTTCTACAGTCATTGTCCGCAATGTTCAAACAATATTCACAAGAAAGAAAAAGGTGAAAATAGATAAAAGGTTGTTTTGTTTTCATGTCAGTTGATGGTAAAATTACATGCCAAATGACTCACAAAATCAAATGTTTAATGTAATTGTTGGAAAAAATTCTCATTTAAAGGGTCTGGACTGAAAAATAAAAGTAACAGCCTGTTTTGAAGGATAATTCAGAAATTTTAAGAAATTCTGAGGTTTGTTGAAGGTATGATATAACAATGACGCAGAGTGAAATAACAAATGAACATCTTTTCTACCTTATACTATTACTGTATTCATATCTCACAACTTATTATGTTCAATACCAAAAAGAAAAATGATGGGGAAAATCAGGCAGTTTGTTCCCCTACACATTCATTCATACTGTAAAAAAAATCCAGCATTATTGAGTGTTACTTATAAGTATCCACATTGTCTGGTAAAGTATAAGCTTGCCTCTTCACAATGGCTTCCTGTGTTGATCCAGTCTAATAAATGGCAATGGTGTTATGATCACAATGCATTTGGTATTTACAAAACAATTATTTTATAGGAAAGTGTAGTTACATATTCACACACCCCACAGATAGATACTGTTAAGAGCAACACCGAATCATTTAGAAACATCTCCAGAAATGAAAATACCTATTGACACAAATGACATAATTTGATCCATTCATTTGTTTTCTGCTCCCTGCAGCTATTCAACATGTATTATTACTCTCTATCATCAAGTACAAGTCAGGAAATAGACCTTATTTATTGTCAGTGTTCTGTGTGAATTGGCAACTACAGTTTCGGGAAGTATTGTTCTTTTTCATTTCGTTCCCTCTGGGTTAACATTTTACCAAACACCCAGAGGGCTCATGGCCTCAAAGCACTGATGTAGAGTCCTCTAACACCTCTCTGGGATTCCCCCTCCTCCCTCATGTTGTGCCTGCTGTCCCTAGCACCTGTCGTCCTCCTCTGTGTCGCTGAGGGGATCACAGCCTGCGACAGAGGCTGTTTGCGCCAGACGCTTCCGAAAATGTCCGTTGGGGACCTGCCAGCCAGTCCGCAAGCGCGGACGGGCAGAGCTGATGGTGTTTGAGCGTCCCAGGCTGCAGGCTACGGCCGCCTCGAAGGTCAGTGTCTCCATGGGACCGGAGGGGTCGGGGCTGTGATCGTCCTCTTGGGAGGCCAGGAACGGTTCAGAGGGGTAGCGTCGAGGTGGGGACGGGTGTCGGTCTACCTTGCTTCCCCTTTCACTTGCGACCCCCTCTTGGGTCTCCCAGGTGGACTTGCCCCGCCTCATGGTCTCTGGGCTGCCTTGTTCATCCTCGTCTTCTCCGACGGAGGGGTGAGTGCGGCAAATGAGTGGGGAGTAGGAGATGTGAGGGTGAGAGCGGGTTGGGGTCTGCGATGAAGGTCGCCGACCGCTGGGGGTGCTGGACTCTGAGGTGGACGGAACAGGACTGTCCGAGCTGTTGCCCTGGAGACGGGGGCAAAGGAAAATAATGAAACAAAGATGCCATGGATCACACTTTCACAGAGTTGTGAAATTTGTGAAAGACACATACAAACGTACACGCACAAAAAGAAACGGTCGAACTACCTTGCAAATGTCATTAAAACCCGTGGCCTCAGGTCATAACGCAGGTTCTCTCTTTTTAATTTGCAGACTCCAAGTACAAGCCCACATTGTCAGACTTAACTGACTTAAGTGTTTTCACAGGCTCTCCATGATGAGTAAACTGAACATCACGTGTACAGTTTGCAAGACATTACATCTGACACAAAGAAGATGACATAAAAAAAATCTACTTGGAGGGAAAATTCTCTCATTCGTTTTTGATTTTACAGGCTTAGAAGTATATTTTTCACCAATGTCCCTGTCTTTCCTGTCCGTGTTCCTGAGTTTTTCCTGTCCTACCTGTTTATCTTGGGGGTGTGCTCTGTCTGCACTAGAGGATCGAGAGGGCTGCAAGCTTCTTTCCTCTGAGTTGCATCGAGATGCGTCTGGAGAGAGCAGGTGACAGCGCTCTTTAGACCGGCCCCGCTCTCTGTCGCCCTGCTGCCAGTGCTCAGACCGAGAGACTAGAGGGAAGACATCCAGAGACAATGTAAAATGACAGATGAAAAGAGAAGAGATGACAACATTTTTCTGTTCTTCAAAGTGTAATGCTAAATATAGTGGCATTCAGTCATCTAGATGAGTGTCATCAACAAATCAAGAATATTGAATGCACACATATTTCCTGCTTCTCCTTCATCATTATTTTCCTACATTTTGTTGGAAAACAGATAAATGTTTCATACTGTATGCACACAAGCCAATGTGATGATAACAGGTGAGCAGGACTAACCAGCAGCCTTGTAGCTTTTGTGACGAGGTCGATAAACTCGCTCTGGACTTTTTTCCTCTTGCCAAAGACCGTTTACTCGTTGATCTGCAACCGTGGAGGCTGAGCGCTTCATGGAGCCGCTTGCAACCTCTGTCTGCTTTTGAAGTGAAGACACGCACAAACGAAACAGACAGGCATGCAAGCACAAGGTACACAGGCAAAGAAAACATTAAACATACCATAATTACATTCAGATGATTTAGATTCAGGCACAAGTGGACCGTTGCAGACAAACAACGTCATGCTTTATTCAGTGCAAAAACAAATCATCATCCTCGCAGACTGGTTAGGTTTAGTTTCCTCTATTCTCAATCTGATCAAGGTACGAAAGCAAGGCATCGGCATTCAAAGATCACATCCCAGTTTAATAATTCTTTGAGCCCTAATCTGACTCCCAAAGGAGCGAAAGACGAGCCTCTATTGATTAAACTTCTCAGGATCTCGTGCACGTAAGAAACAAGGCACTTTGGCATTAGAGCCCATGCAACCACTGGCGTCCTTAAGATCCAGCACAGAGGCAGTGTCGTGTGTGTACCTGCAACTCTACAGCCAGACCGGGCATGGAGGAGGCCCGCACACACAGGCCCCTCCCTAGTGGAAGCTCCAGTGGGGCTTCAATCCCCCTACTGCACTCGCCCACCTAGGTGAGTACAGAAACAAGAGAGGAGGGCAAGGAGAGACAGAGCACCAATCAGGCTCGTCCCCGCCAGGACTGCCTCCATATACATATATATATCAATATATATATATATAGAGGTCCAGTTCAGATGAGTGGGGGCAGCCAAGCTATGTCATTGCTGAGTGTCTTCTATCATAGCCATGACCATTGCCATCCAATCAGAAGCCATTCCAGCCAAAAACAGACAACTAGCAACAGGAAAACTGACTTTAGGGAGGGGATAGAAACAGTGTGAGGCTGCATAAGAGGAGCAAAGAGTCTGGAAGAAGAGCGAGATTAGACGAAAAACAAAACAGGAAAAGATGGAATTCATTTTTTAGCTTGGAGGTACACTGAATCATGCACTTTCAGGCCTTGACAGCTACACAAACAGGGCCACACAACATCTGTCTAGGGGCTGAACACATTCTTCTATGAGAACAAACACCAATATGTGGATTTTTCAAAATAACCTCATATCATTCATCTAGCAGGCAATGTAGACCAGTAAAAACCAGACAGGATAGACACAGCAAAACAGCAACAGTTTAACAATCTGTCTTTGCTATTCCGACCTCCACAGGACTAGGACAGGAGCACAGAGAGCAGCAATGCCGTACTGAGAAAAGTCACAGCAACGTCATCCATTAAAACACGTTTGTATGGCTTTTGTGTGAGGTCAAACACTCAAATAAAAGTTTGTACAGGTTCAGAGTGAAAATCCGTTCTCTAAGATACCAGGTCTTAAAGGCAACACACATCAGCGGCATACGACACACATCAAAACAAACTCATCCACTGTTTTCTTTTATCTGATTTCTCTTCCAACACATGCTAGCTACTGAACTAGCTCTGCTTTCCGACTCCTCCTGCACTCACACCCAGACAGAAAACAACAGACATTCTCACAACAGACAAACTGCTGTTGCCTTATTGTTCTAAATGTGGTATGCTGAGTTTTAGCAGAAATTTGGAGAATATGCCTGTGAGCGTGTGATGTGCAAGCTGCACTTCATATTTGAAATGGATTCACTGAGGCCTCATCCACAGTAGGCTACTATTATCCTGGATCGAGGCTGAATACTTAACAGTGATGGATTGGCTGATGGAGAAGCAGAATCATGTTTTTGTTGCACTTGAGTGCATTTTTACACTGATGATCTGTCTGCCATAGCATTTATGCAGCTTGTAAAGGGCACTGAGAAAGACACAGAGGGATCTTTTGACATTAAAATGCGTCTTCAGACTGTCGCATTTTCGCTCAGGCTGTTTTCACACCTGCAGCTTGTTTTTCTAATTACAGAAACCGATCCTCAGCATTTTGTTAGTACTTCAAAAAACATTATCCCTAATAACTACTTGTAAAATCTAAATGACCAACTCATCTCTAAACCATATCCCATTTGTCTCTATAATGTGCTTAGTGTTACGGCCGTCAGTTAAACTGTCACTTTGTGACACCGCAGATGTGTGTTACATTTTAGTGGTTTAATTTATCCATTAATAAATGATAAGAACAACGTGAACTAAGAAAATGGATAAGAAAGCAAAATAAATAAATACATATACATATGTGTACATATTTGTAGTCTTCCAAAATTATGCCTATTTTTTCATTTGACCCCCTAAAATTATTCAAACAATCTTAGTAGGAAAAACTGCTGTTTGATTTAACTTATCACAGCCTGGACACAACTGGTTTAGGGAGGTCACAAGTTCAAAAAGGTTGAGAGGGCCGCTGCATGGTTGTGATATTAACTGTTGTACACTCATGTCAGTCCCCTCTCTCACCGGATTCTGCTGTTGACTAGCATCGTTGTCGGAGCTTATGGGCTGCAGAAATAGTTCCTGGGGCGAGATGGGGCTCAAAGCCACAAAGCCTCCTCTGGTCCTGCATTGGGACGGAGACAAATCAGTAAACAGACACATAAACAAGAGACAAGAGCACAGATATTACACATCTGCAACCGTTCAAAGACTCACAGGGCTGATCCAGCGCTGTGGCCCATCATGGGCAGCGTCTGTGTGTTGGACAGAATGTCCTCAGGGAGGGCGGCAGCATCCAGACGCTTGAACATCAAGCTACTCTTCTGAGATGAGAGAGACAAATTGAATACAGCTCAGACAGCTTCATTACAAATTCATTTTCATGTTGTTCAGGCCACAGTTTCAAAAAGAATTTACGACCAGAAGAAGACTTTACAGGAAACATAACATAGCATATATAAACATTTTTAAAACATATCAATGTACCTCTTTTTCTAAGAATATCAATCTGTAAAACGGAGTAAAAAATATATTGGGGTGCTGGATGGAGAGCTGACCTGAGCTTCAAGTTGTTGCCGGAGCTTCTTGGCTTTGTTCTGTTTGAAGTAGTCCATTATCATCATGGAGGCATAGATCTTCCCCACAGTCATGTCTGTATCTGTGAGGGCAGACGCATTACATTAGCTGTTCCTGCTTGTCTTGTACTTGCAGTACATTGAGTATTTCCTCCATAGTTCGAGTCAGACCTTTGTTGATAGGTACCAGTAGGTCCAAGGTCTTCTGGGGCAGATAAGGCCAGATGATACTGATCTCTTTTTGCAGTTCACTGTCCAGCCCGATACGGTCCTCACCGCCTGTGACAAACCATTCATCCATTCAGCCTCTTATAATTTGTTAGGTTTGTGAAACGATGAGTCATTTAAACTATTATTTAAGTGACACAGAACTAGAAAGTATTAAAGTATTGTAATTTCGTTTCATTTTCAAGCACAGAAACTTGAAAACGAAGCTTTATCTCGTATATATTTTAAAGTTTTGGATTGTTGACCACACAAAACAAGTAATCTGAAGATGTCAACAGGCATATTTTCATCTTTTTTTAAATATATTTTACTGAACAAACACCTGATTGACTATGACAAAAATAATCATCAGATAAACAATAATAAAAACAACGGTTAGTTGCAGCCCTGGATGAAATATCACATTCGCATTATCCTTATTGGCGACTCAGACCTCGAGCTATTTTGATGTCCAAAGCTGTGCGGATGAGCGACATCAAGGTGGAGGTGAAGTGGACGGTCATGTCCTCATCCACAGGCATGTTCATCAACACCAACCTCTGAGAGGAAACAAGGGAAAAAGCTTCATTTGTTCATTATTCAAGAAACATCATCAAGCAACAGAAATCTCTACACTTTTCATTAAACTGAGTAAGACCTGAACAACATTTGAAATGATTTAACTTCACACACTGAAATACACATCTGCATTAATGTAGTTCATATAAACAAGTGTAGATAGCCTGTTGATTCCCTTGAATCCACTGTATCTATCATTTGTATTGCACTTTTCTGTGGTAGTCGATTTAAGTCTTACATTATATAGATAGGAGATTTTATCTCATTTAGCACATCTGTGTTCAGAAAAAAAGCAATAATAAGCTCAGTACCTTATAAGCGATCTTAGCAGGACATTTTTTGCCCAGGCCCAGGGGTGGAGACATGTGCGTTAACATCTCATACATGGCAGTGTAGTGGATACGACCACTTTGGAGGCACAACAGGGGCACAGAGAAACAGAAGCAGGAGGAGAGGAGGTTAATAAAAAGGGTACAAATCTAACACACATAAAGACAAACGATGAGTTTCCATCTAAAGTATTCTACTTTACATGTGACATTTGAAATTTTTAAGACTTTTTCTTTTTTCTTGCAAAAAAGCAGACTTCAGCACAGTGAACTCCAGTTGCACTTTTGGATTTGAATATTATAATTTGTGCCAAAAACATGACAGCTCATCGCGCTGAAAAGGTATATTCACATTTCACGCTCTTCGACGGCCCTCTGCTGGATAAAATTAGAACATGAATGTTGATCAGGTCTTCTTGAAACTATAAATAAAAATGTAAAAATGCAGCAGTAATAAGATCTCACCATGCCAGACGATCGTATTCCCCCCAGATGCGAACAAACTCGTCCAGGTGATGGGGACCCAGGATTGAGGAGTCTCGTGTCAGGTACTCAAAGTTATCCATGATCACAGCCACAAACAGATTTAGCATCTAAAAAAGGAGACAGGAGAAGGAAAGCAATGTGCGAGACAGTAGAAAAACTGACAAATATATATAACTAAAGTGTTATTTTGCTCAAGTCCTGACCAGGAACGAGCTGAAGAAGATGAATGAGACGAAGTAGCAGTAAGCAAAGTCAGTCCCGCAGCCTCCCTCGTGGTCTGGAGACATGGTGAGGGGAGCAATGGAGGGGTCTGGTTCACACTCCTGTCCTGACAGACATGAAAGCATAATCTCCTGCCAGGACTCTCCTGTCGCACTCCTGGTGGTTTAAACATGCACAAACACCTTGCTGACATCAAATGAACGTCCACTTTGCCAGAAATTTAGAAATGAAAGAGAATGATTTCAAATGAAACGAGAAACATTAGGCTCGGAAGATATTCTTTGATAGGCCCACCTGAAGAGCAGCATCAGAGCGCTGAAAAAGGTTTTAAAATTGTTGTGTTGATTGATGTGACCCTCGTCATTCAGCTTGATGTTTCCAAACACCTGCAGAAGGAAGATGGCTTCAGTAAAATCACTATTTTCGTTTGTTTCACAAACTTATGTATGGGCTGTGCAATAACCCATACATTTGGCAAATGTCCAAAAAAAAAACAATAATACGGTCATGAAGAAAAAGAAAAAAGTCCAAACAAGGCATTACACAGTACAATCAGATCAATACCAACACACTACTAACAAAACAACCATGTATATTCAATCACATAGTCTGCATTTGCTTCTTTGAGGATCAAACACTTTTTAATTCTCTCACAGTGTCTGGTGACTTGTTCTGTCCCACAGAAGCTCTGTACCTGACTGTGTGTTTGAAAAATCTTGGCTTGGAGAGATCAAGCAGGCTTCAACAGAGATCTGTTATGTTATTTGACATATGTTAATGAAAGGATACCTGCATTCCAATTATGGCGTATATGAAGAAAAGCATAGCAATGAGAAGACAGACGTAAGGAAGAGCCTGTTCAAGAAGAGACAGCAAAGACAGTTGATTAAAACTTAGTCATAAACCAAATGCGTTATATTGACTGAAAAGAACTATCATCATCATGCTTAGATGAGGAATCAAAATGACGAGGAAGAAGACTCTCAAATTGTCCGACCTTGAAAGATTGAACAAAGGTCCAAAGCAGAATGCGGATGGTGTAACCCTGTCTCAGCAGCTTGATCAACCTGGCTGCTCGGAAAAGCTTCAGGAAACTCATGTTGATGGTGTTCACCGACTGGGAGAGACGCAGAAGTGGTTGGTGAGAGGGTGACACAAGACAGAGGGAGGTAGGGTGAGAGTGCCAGACAGAAGGGAGAGACAGGATGTAAAACACAGATGGCAAAACTCATCACAACATGACTTAAGTTGCATCTGAAGGCAGGGATCGTAACACAAGACGAAACTTGGAAAGAGGAAAAATGCTGTGTTTGAAACTGGCTATTTGTGTCTTTTAATTAGGGTTGAAACATTGTGAAAATGGATGGTGTCTTGGCAGTAACTTACCTGCAAATCCACAATTATCTCAGTGATGCTGCCAAGAACGGTGATGAAATCAAAAATATTCCAAGTATCTCGAAAGTAGTTCTGCGGCAAAAGAAATTGTTTTAAGTAATCTGACTGAAAATCAACAAATTCTCCAAATCAGAATCTCGTGCCAGATGTGATTTATGTCCGCTGGTCTTAAATACTCACCACAAGACCAAATGCCATGATCTTGAGTATACACTCCAAGGAGAAGAGGACAGTGAAGGCCGTGTTGAGGTGCTTCAGGACGGTGTCGTAGGCTGCTGGGGCCGAGTGGTACTGACGGAATAGAGAACAGTCAAAGCTGTTACTGATCACTTTGAATTTCTTCATTCATTACACTTAGGCAGAACACACACACACTTTCAAGGTTCATAATGTTGGATTGGCATGTTTCAGCCTTTAAATTTGGACGACTTCACAATGCTAACTGTTGGTTTCAGTTCATTTCAGTATGGTGTGAAAATAGATCTCCAACTTGCTTGAGATTGGTAATTACAGTGAACATATCATGACGTTTATTCATATCTTTTTGTTAAAGTTTGATTGGTTCCATTTAGTAAAGCAATTTTAAGGAGCAACTCTGATGATGGTGCATTTATGTGCTTGTTGGAAGTTCAAATACTTTAAGATTTGTGAGGAAAAGCATGGCTTTTGGCATGAAGTCTGGTGTCAATCAACCCTCCACAACAAACAATAAACTACCATGACCATTACGAAAAGAACTGTCCCAATTTTATAGGTTCTTTGATTGAAATGTTTTGTCATTTATGTCTCAGGTCTCGACTCACCAACACAACACCTGTTTTAAGTGTCTGCTCTTGGGAAGGAAAGCAGTTTGGTTTAAAACAGTTTATCAAAACCCTGTGCAGCTTTCACCATAATTTCTACTGGGTCTGTTAAAATTTGACGGACCAGAACAAATGCGGAGATCAGCAAACGCAATACTAAAAATAACAGGACAACAAGCAAGATCAGACATGTTGCAGACAAGCTGACAGTTAAGAAAAGGTCAGTAAACTGTGAATGATGATCAGAGCTGTGATAGTAAGGCTAAAAATTTAACAAACCATAGTTTTCCTTTAATTGCAGGGCATTACTTTACCCAAAAAGGGTGGACTAAATGTTTATTGACATGGATTACTTATCTCAGGCATGCTTTAATTTGAAGCACTATAACATGATAATCACAAGGTGCTTTAAAGTATCTGCTGTCCTGCTGCTGTTAAATGTGTCCTGTTTTACCTTCATCATGAGGACTACAGTGTTGAGAGCGATCATGACGAGCACCGTGTACTCAAAAGAAGGCGATGCCACAAAGTGCCACAGTCTGTACTGGAAGGTTTGTCTGTTCTGCGGCATGTAGCGGGTCATCGGTTTGGCGCTGATGGCAAAGTCGATGCACGCCCTCTGATGGTGAGAAAAAACACGAACACACAGAGCTGAAGACAATCGTTATCTCCACGAACATGCGCACGAATGCACCTATATTTCACTGCTCCACACCTCGTTCTTCTCCAGACTGCACTCATGAATCATTTTGTCGCCCTGCTCCTGGAAGGTGATGATGATCAGAGCCACAAAGATGTTGACGAAGAAGAATGGGAAGACCACAAAGTAGACCACGTAGAAAACGGACATCTCCATCCGGTTCCCTCGACTCGGTCCCATGTTCTCCTCTGTAACATCGGTAGAGTGTTGCAGGACCCTGAAAACAGAGGTTATTTATCTTTTTTTTTTTGGGCTATTAAGATCTAAACTACTTACATTTTTATCCATTCAACTAATGTTTTTTGGGGGTGGAATTGAGTAGTTCAGTTGTGTCCATAATGATGCAACCACAAAAGGAATTAAACAAATGAAACTTAAAGCCATTGAAGTATCTGAACTGTTCACTGAAGAGTGAAAATACACTCACTGAGGCCACCCCTCTCCGGTTGAGACGGTGAAGAGTGTGAGGAGGGCCCAGCAGACGTTGTCGTAGTGAAACTCATGTCTCCTCCACTCTCTCCTCTTCACCTCCTTTTTGTCTCGGCTGTAGTCAATGTAGTAGCCTCTGTAGGGAACAGAGCGGCCCGGGGGTCATTCATTCACTTGATTCACTCATTAAACAAGCGGCTTTAATGAAGAGAAAGACATTGTCCCAAGCCTTGTACTATTAACTGCTGAATCTGCGGATGTGCAGCCAATCTCAGCCTGTCTGCAGGTATATAAAGAACAAGGAGCTGATGCTTAAGCCCAGAGTCTCTGTATTGTGACTCCTTGTATCAGGCCTTTTGTGTACAATTAGTCCATCACTCTCTTGTGTATGTCAGAAGTGTTGTGGTAACTTTTGTTAAATCTACTTTCAGTTAAATGTATTGTTATAATTCTAAACATTATGTCTAGTGTTGTTAATCTTTTATTCAATACTTGGTTGAGCTGAGGTTGGTTGGTTTACTATTTAGGCCTGGGTTTTACCTGAAATGCACTGTAAAGGACAAGATATTGTCCAGCTCATGACCCCTTCTTTTGTGTGTGTGTGTGTGTGTGGACGCATATTCCCATAGCTGTGGGGACAAAAATCTATTTTAAAAATCTATATTACCATTCACCTTCCTTATGGGGACAAAATGCAAGTCCCCACAACATAAATCATTAAATATTAGCATGCAGTCTTGCTTTAATGTTAGGTTGAGGTTAGTTTTAGCTTAAGCTTAAGCTTTAGGATTAGGCAAGTAATGTTCATTGTTGACAGAGCGGCATCAATGTCCTCATCTGAAGAAGAAAAGAAAATGAATAAGCTTATTTCCTAAAATGTTAAACTATACTGTATTCTGTTGTCATATTCAACAACATGAATTTTGAAATAGTTTGGCTCTTTGTATTCTGGCTGTATACTGCACCGCCAACCTGGCGTAGAGAAAAGACGTAATAAAAACTGTGATATCATGCAGCAGTACGTCTTGGATTGGATCCATGAAAGGATTTTCAGGTATTAATTAATTCCACACTCTATTACAAACATTGAGAAACATGAACTGTGAGAGTGGTTTTCGTCACTGGTAAAAAAGCAAACTTTTACTGTACCAATTTGGAGGTATTTTGCTGGAGTTTTTCGAGTGATTTTAGAAGCAGTTGGGCTTTTTTTTTTTTTTTTTTTTTTTGCTACTTTCTACATATCCACTTCATTTCAGAGGCAAATATTGTACTTATTATTCCACTACATTTATTTGATGACTTCAGTGACTAGATACTTTTCAGATTCATATTAATAATACAAAATATAATCAACAAATTCATGATGATTAGGTATGAGTATAATAACATAAAACTTTATTGATTCCTTGGGGGAAATTCACAAGCTACCCAGCAGTAAATAAAGTAATAAAATTAACTCCACCTTTACCAGCTGCAACATTAAAGTGATGTACACCTTAAAACATCAACATATAATCCAGTAATAAAATACACATTATTCTGAAATGAGCCATTATTATCTTTGGTACTTTGCAACTGCATTTTGATGCTAATACTTGTATTTTTACTGAAATAAAATTTTCAGTGCAGGACTTTTAAACTGTGGTATTGCTGCTTTTAACTGATAAGGACACATCCACTTACTGGCATTCCTTCTCTGTATTCATGGAGCTGTCGGTGCAATAGAAGAACTTCCCCTTGAAGAGCTGCACCGCAATGACAGCAAAGATAAACATGAAGAGCTGGTACACAATGAGGATGTTGAAGACGTTCTTCAGAGATGTGACCACACAGTCAAAAACAGCCTGGGGAGATGACGGCACAGAAAGTACAATCTGTCAGAGATCTGCAAAATAACTCCAAAAACCAAAATACTGGAGAGTGTTTGAAGATGCCATACTTTGAGTTTAGGGAGCCTCTTGATGGTTTTCAGAGGCCGCAGAACTCTCAGAACTCTGAGGGACTTTATTGTCTTAATGTCTCTGCCTTTGTTGTTTCTGTTGACATTGAAATAAAGCACTTAGGAATATAATAGATGCTAATGCAAAAGGACACATGGCATAGACACATTTAAAACTGTGTAAAAGCCAGTTGTCGACACAGGTGCATATGACAAAAGCACAATGAGAAACAGAACTTCACCTTAAGTGTGTTTATACGGAGCCCAGCAGGTGTCACAGGATGTAAAAATGTTGAAAATATGTGCAGTTTGTACCTTTGAATAAAATACTTGTGAGCAAAAATGAAGAACAAATTCACGTGCGTTCAGAATTTATGTCCTAAAAAGTTACACTTTATTCCATACTGTTATAAGTTAGAAGCTTTTTTCTGCCCTCAAATAACTGAATTTATTCTGTGAAGGGCATAGCATTAAATTCCTGTATTCACTCTATTTGTACTTTGTAAACCAAAGCTTGAACTTGAAAAAAAATAATAATTTGATGAAACGAATCAGGTAATATGAAGGTACAAAACATTACTTAGAAGGCAGAGGTATTTTTTGAAGAGTGTACTTATCAAAAATTTCACCTTGACACCTGCTTGGCTCTGCAGTTTGGTGAAATTTCAATGACGCAACAATAAAACAAAAACACATTCAATACAAAGAGTAAAAACCACACATATGAAATTAAAATAACTACATGAAAAGCTTATGCGAGACGTTTACATTTAGTGTGACTGAAATTTTTACCCCATCACATTCCTGGTAGCCCCAACAGTGACAAAATCCATAGGAACAACAGAGAAAAATTGAGGCATAAAGAGAGATACACCGTGAACAAAGCTCAGAGGATCACAGTTACACTCACAACAGAGAAAATAACATACAATACAGTCCCCTACAGTACAACAAAAGGCACAAAAGGCTCAGTATGTTATCCGTCACACTCATGCTAGGAATGACGGAAGGAAACACCATAGTGGCTTTTTAGCATCAAGACACACTCCAGCCACATGTACTTTTCCTCTTTTTGTAGGAGCGCTAAGTTACACACTGCACAGGACCATGCAGGCCTCCATATGTGCAGTTTTAAAGCTGCCCCTTTGTCCTTAAAGCAGACTGCCATTCTGCAAGAAAACTGTCGTTGAGTGAAGGTCTTTAATAACAATACTGTATGCACAGAAAATTACTTGCTGCAGTGAGTCAGTCGTTAGTCATCGGCAGGCAGCAACATATAGTGACTCACGTCAGAGCAAAGGCAATCAGAGCTCCCACCACCACAATGAAGTCCAGGATGTTCCACATGTCTCGGAAATAAGAGCCGTCGTGAAGAATGAGACCCTGGTCTATCATCTGGAGGACAAACACACACCCACACGGACACATAAAGAGAACAGTCCAAGTGCACAAACGCTTAGATCTGGAGGAAGTTCAATTCTTCGAAAGTTTGATCTGATGCCAACAAACTACAGAAAATATTTGTTTCAGTTACGCACCTTGATGATCATTTCAAAGGTGAACACCCCAGTGAAGACATAATCAAAATAACGGAGGACCTGGATAATTTACAGACATATAAAATATAAATTAAAATTTATTTAGCAAAAAATACTTTTTTGAGGGTGAATACTGTGCGTGTGTGTGTGTGTGTGTGTGTGTCCCAAATATCCACTTCACTCCATTGTTCAAAATGTCTTGATAAGCTGAAGCATTCAGATTTCTCTTCAGGAGGACCCAGCCCAACCCTTGAAAGACAGCCCCATAAAGAGGTATGTCTGGATACTTTTGCCTATATAGTGTAGTATGCATTTAGGACACTAGTGTGGCTCCTTGAAAAGGTACTCCAGGAATTTAGCAGTACATTGTCACTGAGTTTCTGAACACAGAAAGGACAGATCTGAAAACAATGTACACAACTGGTGCAGCAGAGAACAAGATATCCTGACTTGTGGTGATGTTAGAGGCGTCCCAAGGACAGGAAACGACTGACAGGACAGTATGAAGACATTTCAGCAATGAGAATGTGGACCCTCACTCCGTATCTCTCTCTCTCTAACTTGTGCTTATTCAGTCACTCTTAACGCTTCCAATGATACTGAGTCGTGAAAAGCTGTGAAAAACAAACTGCACAGCTATTTCCCAGGCGGAGCTGCTGATTCTCACCTTACATGTGCGTGAAACTAAATGTGTCACGACACACTGTTGCTGACACAGTGTTATGTCAACTTGAGATCAAACAGTCAACCTGAATGCTAAAAGATTTGTAAAAAAAGGTGGTCCTAAACTAGCAGGTTCATGAACACCCTGTTGTAACTTTAGCACTGGCCTGAGGTCAGTGTAACACCATCAGAATGCTCTGGTGCAATGCCAATGGCTGATAGTTAGCCTTTGTATCACTTAGACTAATTTAAGACTGCTGAATAAATCAGTTGATACTTCAGACTTCCACAGCTTCTTTAAGGTGCTGTGAATGTGGATGACATTACAACACACAAACAGTATTTGTGCACATGTTGTCCTTTTACTATGGTGGCCTGTACATTTCTTAGAAGGGGGATCCCTGTTGCCTCTGTTGCACTTCCTAAAATTTCCTCAGTTTTTTTCCCCTGTTAAAAGTTTTTTTCTGGTGTTTTCGGAGGTCAGAGAACAGAGGATGTTATAAGTTGTATTGATGTTAAAGAACTTACAGACAACTATTTTAACTCATCTCAAGATCTCTTCTTTGATTTGTCACACAATTACTTCCGTCCCTTTTCGTATGTACAAACGAGTGCTACCCCATGAATGGCTTTGAGGAGTGAGCGCAGTTAACCACATTTGAACAGTTTACACATCTTGTCCCTCTCTATGATGTCATTTCACCCAGCTTGTGAGTGCGATTTCAGCTCGGAAAACCTACGAACACGTTTACCTGCACATGTGGTTAACAAGTTATACAAACTAGCTTGTTGCAGGCTACAGTTCTTAAACTCACCTACAATGAAATGCAGCTGGTAAAGAGTTTCTGGTTGTTGTAACATCATATAGAATAGAGATGTATTTTGATCTCACCTTGTTGCGGTCTGAATTGGTGCACACGGGGTCCTCAGCAGCCAGTGCGATGCTGCTCGCCACGATCACGAGAAGGATGGTCATCTCAAAGTATCGCAGAGTGACCACATAGTGACAAATCCTCCTGATGCTGCGTGATCAACGATGGGGAAGATGTTAATTGTTGATTGATGAGCGAGCGTACACAAGCAGCCTGAAAATCAAACACTACTGCATTTCATTTGACATTCAGTGATTTAGTGGATGTTGTAGCGTCTTACGGGTTAGAAGCCTTGAAGATGAACATGCTGTCTGGAGCTACAACTTTGGGAGGAGGTGGAGGTTCCTCCTCCTCCGTCTCCTCGTCTCTCTGGTCAGAGTGGTATGCCTCCAGCTCTTTACTGTTCACTAAAACACCAGACAGAGGTGTGAGAGAAGAGAAAAAAAAATGCTTTTGGCGGTACATGAACAGCTACGACAAAGAAAGAGCAACGTGAGTCACTGGCACAATGGATTCATCAGAAAACGACTGCAAGAGTGGCACTCTTAGCGGATGTCAGAAACACCTACACAAGGTGATCCAGAGTGATTCTGACACTAAATCGCACTCTGTGATGTACAGTGAAGGAGTGGGACTGCAGTGACAGTTACCTGTCATGGGTGTGAGCTCCAACAGCGGTTGTGCAGACATTTCAATCGCCACACTTCCCTCAAGGTTGGACTTGTTACGTTTGATGGAGACCGGGCGGCTCTCAGACTCGATGGCTCTCACAGTGAACTCGGTAGCCTCTAAGGCTTGCTCCACTGGGACGTTTGGGCACAGGGGGTCGTACTGGTCCGTGTTCCCGCCTCCACCTTGCTCGGACCAGGTACAGTCCAGCAGCTGCTCACACTGGGGAGGATCAGGAATGTCTGTACTGGCAGCTCTGCAATGGGGAAGAAAAGACCACTGAGCTTGGAAAATCTTTCCTGTAGAAAGACCTGTGTAAAAGCTCTTGTATATTTGTACTGTTCTTATGCTGTTGTATAACAATTTGATAAACTTTCTTCTGAGATATCACTGGATATTTCCCCTGGATCCTGTCTTCTAATCGCTCAGTGTTTTTAGCTGAGCTAGCAGAATGGCTAGCAGATTGAAGTCTGGGCATTTTTTTGCCTTGATGGGAAAGTGACGGGTGAAGAGGCAAACAGGAAAAGCAGGGAAAGATAAAAAAGTTGTCAGCTGGGACTGAACTAGGGCCACATTATTTCAAGTCTGTCCTAAAACAATATTCACAGCCTAACATGCACATTTTAAGTCTTATTTGTTGCTGAAATTGTTCTTCTTCTCCATACCGGACGCAAAGAGTTTCATTCCAAATGGGATGAAGAAGATATGTGGGACAAAGTTCAAACGAAGCAATATGAGGCTTCAGCAAGTAGATTTCTTTTAGTTACTCTCTTTTTAATATCAACTGCTTTGTATCACCAACATCGTTCAAGAAAACAAAATGAGGGAAATTTGTACAGAAAACTAACTTGACATACACACTTGACCCAGACTTCTGAAGCCAACACTCTCCTCCAATGATCAGACTTCTTTGCAGTCAGGATGGATATGTAGAGGGATTACAGCTGCTAAAATCTTTTTTTCAATGTACATGTGGGCATGTGAATAAAGATTTAAGATAGACTTATACCATGTGAAGCTATCTTTTAAAAGAATAAAGCAAAAGAGATATGATTTATCTTTCAGGGTAAAAAGTGACATTTCAGTGACATTTCAGTAAAGTGGGCCTTTAACAGATAATGTCCTACAACAAGAAAAGGGATAAAATACAAAGGCAGAATGAGGTTAAAAAGTTCATGAGAAATCTTATAATCCCTCTTTGGAAATCTCTTCATCAAGACATGCATGAGAACAGCCTTACCTTCTACAATCTTCTCCAACTTCGGCATATGGGTTAATAATGCATGTTCCACAATCATCTTGGACTGACCCTCCTTCTCCCTCTGCATTCTCTCTCTCTTCTCTTTCTTCCTTCTCCTCCCTCTCGTCCAGCATCTTCCTCTCCTGGCTTAGCGACCGTCTGATTTGCAGCACCTCGTGTGGTGACTGGGTACAGTCCAGACTTTTGGCTTCAGGGCGAGCTTCACGGTGACGGTGCCGTCTGTGTCGCGCCCCTTCGTCCGGCCCCTGACTGGGTCTGAACTTGCGGGCCATCCTGTGCCTGCCCCCACCTGTGGTTCGGTGGTTAGCTCCTCCTGTTTTCTCCTCACTCAGGTTGACCAGAGGCTCAGCCTCTGGCGGCTCAGGGATGGGGATGGAGATGGACATGGGTGGCTCTGGGAGGGGCATCCCAACAGACATTGGAGACTCAGGCAGGTGAGCTGGGCTGGCCTCAGGGGAGAGGGTGGTGGCGTGGTGGGTTGCGGTGGGAGTTTCGATGGTGTCCTCCGTAGGACTGCCAAACAGCTCCTCTCTGCTTGCCATCTGGCGACGTTTGCGTAGCTGGTTTGCTCTCTGCTCCCACACTGACATGTTAACCTTTCTCCTCCTCTCACGGCGGTTGGAGAAGGCGTTTGAACCGTTGAGGGGTTGTTCGTCTGCAGCTCCTGTTGCACCATCGGGCTCATCTGGAAAGTTTGGTCGGCCTCGGTGGATGGCACGTTTCCTGTATAGGTAGGGTCTTCTCCTCCCACTGAGGACCACAATATTACATATCAATATTTCGTATCAGCACGAGGCAACAACATGTCCAGATTTAAGGAATTGGTGACAAAAAAGGATCAAGACAAAGGTCAATTTGGCATAGCAGTTCTATAAAAGAATATTCAAACAATTTAAATAAAATTTGCAAGAAAAGGAGAAACCTTTTCTGTGAATTTACAGTGTTAGTTGACTAGTGACACAAAAAAATTCCCATGATAAAAAATGAGCAAAATACTTCAAGCTAAATAATACAAATACACCCAAAAAACGAAAAAAAAAAATGAAAACACCTGAGAGGTTAAGAACAAATAAAAGAAAAAAAACCCCACAACACCAACAAGAAAAAGGTAAGGTGCAAGATTTAAGTAGAAACAGAGCATGACATAAAAAAAAAAAAAAATCTCAATTGAGTGGGAAAAACTCAAGGGAGAAATTCGGTGAGACAGAGATGCATACAATTATACTTACTGGTATTCAGATTCTTTAGTTGTCCATGTAATCAATGAGTGATTATTTGAAAACAAGACATTAGTGTTTTACAACATACACAGAACATTTGGTGTGACACAGAACAAAATATGCAAAGTGGAAGCGAACTAAAGTTTATCCAGTTTAGTTTAGAGTTTAGAGGTTTAGAAGGGACTAAAATCAGTACTTTAAGAACAATGATGTAGATGTTTAATTAAAAGAAGACTAAATTTTATGACTTTTTACATTAAATATTATTCTTCATTTAAGTTTTAAGGCTCAAATAGCTTCCAAAGCTGAGTCAGCGTCGCATTTTGGTCAGTGTCACATAACAGGCATAAAAACAAGACAATGTGATGGAAGCAGAAAAGCACTGTAATACACATCAAAATCAGAATCTTGACAGCTGCAGCACATACAAGACTAACATTCAAATATGTAACGGACAAATGATACATTCACTGTCACGGTTACCTTTCACTGATCAGTACGTAGGTGATTGCCTTTTTTCTCACTATGTGGACATATATCCACGTTTTTTGGGGGTTTTTTTTGCCTCATAAATTGTTTGTTTTTGTCTTTTCTCTGTAATATAATTGTTAGAGACCTGCTACACAAAAACCAAAATATGTTTCTATCAGGGCCGGTTCTAGGCAGGCATATATGAGGGGTCAGTCAGAAATGTGAAGGGGGCATCATGCGTACACATCATGCTCCAGCACTGTTTTTCCCCTGTGCTTATAGTAACAGTGTTTTTTTCATTGAATTGGGTTAGGTAGCTGAGCAGGCTGCTTTGGGGCAGCACTTGTTGGGGAAGGTACAGGAGAAGCAGTGCTTGCTGATGCTAAAGTATTAGTTATGTTAGCTGCTGTCTCTGATGTACAAACAGCAGCATCATTGCTACTACTATCACACTTTTTAAAAGCTCTGAAAAATGGATGCATTACACAGCATCAACTTTCTCTTTGAGAGCTGCTGAAAGCTGGAGTGGAAAATAAGTAAGCTGGCTTTGTAAAAACTGCTGTGATTATTTGAAACAAAACAGCGCAGAACTACAGCCTGGTGTGCCTGAGATAACGCCGCTGCTTCTGCTGCGTTCATTTACACTCGGAACTTGGAAAGATCTGGGAAAGGAAGGAAAACGTGTTTCACTGCATGGCTGGACACAATAAGTTGATGTTTTTTTGGATGTCTTTCGAGCATTTATACTTCTTCTTCTTCTTGTAAATACTTCTGGGTAAGTACATCAGCTACTTAAGGGAGAGAGGAAAAAAATGAAAGGTAATTTTCCGAGTGTAATTGAACGCAACAAGTCCGTGGCCGTGCTGAAACCTGAAGATACACAGCGGAGGTGCAGAGAGATGAGAGGGACCTGATACTGTATCGTGTCCCTTTTTCGGTGGATTTTTCCGCTACTGCAGATAATTTTGTCAACTTGTAATACATTAATTTTGTGAGTATATTTTTTTTTATATTGAGTATATTTTCAACTTCTAAAATGTTGATTTGAGGGGCCAAGACATTTATTTGGGTGGGCATTGCCCCCTCGTGCCCCAGTGTAGAGCCAGCCTCGGTTTCTATCATTAATATATGATTTTAGAAACTGTCAAGGAGTCGCCCTGAATTCATGCATCTTCAGGTACCAAATCATGTAAGCATATTGCCTGCAGTCATATAAATGTTTCCTGTGTTCAAATAGGTGTGTGGTGTCTCTGGTGTTTAGATATGGCAAAAAAAAAAAGAAGTTATTTTTCACAGTGAACATTTATTCATTCCAGTTTGTTTTTATTAGTGCAGCTGCCAGCACAAAGTGTTTTAGAAACACTTGAAGAGCTGAATGCAGAAAAGCAAAACCTATCTAATTCAAGAATCAACAAATTTCACGTTATTCTTTTCACAATAGCTATAATTTGTCCCGAGGTTTAGAAATAATCAACCATTTCACTCAAGTTCATTACTGCAACAAAAGGCTGATTTTCATGTTATTTTGGCATGAGCGACAAATAAAGGTCCATCTGTTCAGAAGGAAAAACTCATTTATCAATCTAGAATCATGTGATATCTTTTAGCATATGTAGATAGTAATGTAAATAAAAATGTGTAAAATGTGCAACATTAGTACAGTCCTAATGAAGCTGGGCTGGTGCTCTCAATGAGACATGTGTCCCAGCAGTACACTCGAGTATCAGCAGCTCTTTTGGGAATTGGTCACTTTACATAGCTGATACCCCTGATGTGTCATGTACTGTAGTAATTATTTCCCTCCCTGCTGTAACACCATTGTCGCAGTGGCGATGCTGATCAGATGGAGTCATACTAAGTCGTGAATCTTGGTCAAAATCTGACACGTTCCGAAGTGTGCCTCCTTCCAGCAGAGTGACACACTGAGACTTCTCACTGTTCCCAACAATCGACGTAAAATACCTTCTGCCCTTTTCCTCCTCCTGACTTACCGGATCACCAGACCGGTGGGGCAAGCCACCAGGTCATTGAAAGGAACAGGAAACGATGAGCGGGTAATTACTCTCATTAACAAAAGACACTGCCTGTTACCAATCACAGGTTTCAGTGGTGCTGCAAAATCAGCCTGTAAGGGGTCATGCTTTGAAATCAGGCACATTCAGAATTATGTCATTAACACCTTAAACATGCCTTTCTAACACTGCATTCTCCATGCAACTGAAGGAACTGGTTCTCAGAGAGTCCACAATCAATGACATCGTGGAAATGTTTATCTTGTCGGCCAGACCCTACTGGTTTTAAACATCTTCTACACCCTTTAACATAAATAGCACAATGATCAGTTTCAGGATCATCACCAGTTCTCCCAGCATCTGTACTGTATGTTAAGTAAGTCTGACTCCACTACTTGAATCTGCTGCAAACAGCAAATTTGAGGAATCATGACAAATTTTCGGCCTGGTCTGAGTTTTCCATTTGCTCAGGAGGAGATTTGATCTGAGAAACAGTCGAACACTCACAGCTAAGTGCTAGTGATAGTGCTCTTGGCAACTCATCCTAAAATGGCATTTTTGATTTGCTGGCTCGTGAACAATAACTTACTCAGATATAAGGCCGTCTCTGCCTCTGGCATATCTCTGGTTGAAGAACTCCTCTTCCTCCTCTTCATCCTTAAAGATCCAATGAATGTACACATTTAATGAGCTCTACACAACTGAAGGTGTGCGCTATACAATTGCAATATTTCATTGGCCATAACTGTGATAAAAACTGTACAAACTTTTGTCAGTTCCTGTGCATTGGCCAGATTATCCACAGCGATGGCCAAGAAGACGTTTAGCAGTGTGTCTGTTAGGAAGGCAGTTAAGAACAAACACACCAAACTGTGGTGACCTATCAGGGTTTGTGCTCCATCAGGGTTTCTGTTCCCTTCTCACTTTCATTCAAATGCTTATCGATAAGGCTTAAACTGATTTTGAGTTCCGAAGTCTAATTTCTTCTCTCGTGGTCTTCATCAGTGAATAGCGATGGCTTAAGCCTGATCATGTGTTAGCGCAGAGCATCAGTCACATGATATCACGGTCATAATTGTGAGGAGGGATCATAACCATTGTCTTTGTTCAAAGATGATGTTTGGTGTCATATGTGAATGTTCCTCCAGATCATATTCTGTTCCCTGAATCCTGGGAACAATTTGACCCCCACAAATTTGACCCATTTCCTTTGATTCCCTGTATTTAAATAACACACTTCATTGTATCTTGTTTGTTTAATCCATTAAAAATGACAATTCTGGACCAGAATTGGCAACTCATCTGTTTTTTCTTGGTTAGGAACAGCTAATGAGACACAACATGTAAAATAAATAAATCTTTAGAGGTGCTGATGGGTGGATTTTGTTAGATTTAGGACCAAGCTATGCAAAGTGTTTCTCCTTATTTCCAGTCTTTATGCTATGCTAAGCTAACCGGCTTCACATTTACTTTAGAGACATGAGGTCTCATATAACTGTGAAAAAAAAGTGAGTACGTGCAAAATTATTCTTTTAAGATTTTTCTAGCAAAAAATGTAGTCACTGAATATAATAGGATGTGTGTATTAACTACATTAAACGTATGCAGCAGTAACAACAATTCTGTAAAATGTATTAATTCTGCTGGCATTTTTGTGGTACTTTTGTGGTACCTTTTTACTTTTGCTAAAGCAAAATCTGGAATTCAGTACTTTTCCTTGTGACAGAGTATTCTTAAATTACCACTTTTACTGAAGTAAAAGATCTGAATACTTCTTGCCCCTCTGATGATGTTCACATTTAGACACTACTGTATATCAGAGCTCCCCGGCCAATTCTGCAGGGTCAGTAAGGATACAATTTCCAAAGAGCGTAAGCACTATGAAGTAGATGGATGACCACATGCCATACTGTACTCCACCCTGCGAGCGAATCCCATTATACATCACCTCGTTCCAGTCCTCACCAGTCAAAATCTGTAGGCAAACGCACAGAATATTTAGCATGAATAATTACATTGCTCATATTTTCAAGAGAACACTGGCCTAAAAATACATTATACAGGTGACATATTCCTCATCTGCAAAACCAGTTCAAGATACGGGGTTAAAGACGGCAGCAAGATCAGTAATTACCATGTGCACTGATCAAAACACTCTTTCACAGTGAAAGAGCTGTAGCAGAGCTGATGTGGATTTATTCACGTTTCACTTGTCTGATATTCATGTGCGCATATGTGTGCCTGGATGTGTGGGATGATAGCGGAGGCAGGGGGCGGAGAGCGAGTGAGCAGAGTTGTTTAATCTGCGCCTGGGGTGAGAAATATCCCAGGGTGCAATGTGTCATGGAGAGCAGGCAGAACGAGGGGATCTGTGGGAGCCAAACCTGAAACACTGTCATGATGGCAGCTGGAAATGTGTCAAAGTTGGTGGGAGTGTAATCTTCAAAGATGAACCTAGAGGGAAGACAGATAGAAAGCAGGGTCAGATATGACCAAAGAAGAATAGGAGGAAGAAGAAGAGGAGGAGGAGGATGCAGAGCTATTTTTATCCGGACATGTCGTTTCCTTTCTTCTTCATCATAGATACCATTGAAAGAAAACTGCTGTTTGGCTTGCAGGGTGTAGCTTCCATTTCAAAACTGCGACATGATCAGATATGTTGGTTAAAACGCTCTGTGAAAATCAGTGCCAGAGAATACAGTTGTTCTCAGTGACTGAGAAGCAAAGACGTCCGTTTTGACAGGCTTTACTCACCTTCCTCCAAAAAGCTGCATCCCCAGCAGAGCAAACACCACAATGAAGAGAAAGAGAAGAAAAAGCAGGCTGATGATGGACTTCATGGAGCTCATGAGGGATACAACCAGGTTCCTAAGAGAAGCCCAGTATCTGACAGAAAGAAATCACAGACTGTTTGTCTTTTTGAGCAGAGCTCTGTAAAAATCAACAACAACAAAAAAAAGACACACACACACACAAATATGCTACAGCCTGGGCCTGATTTAGCTGACTGCTTTTCATGTGAACTTTTATGCTGTCCCACTTACTTGGTGATCTTGAATATTCTCAGGAGTCTCAGCGCCCTCAGTACGCTGATCCCAAAAGACATGCCAGGCCTGAAAAAGCCCCAGACCACCTCAAAGATGCTGCCGACAATAACCTGCAAAACACGTTAAACCCAACAAAAAAACATCTGATCAAAATTCTTTATCCAGAGTAAATTGGAGTTGATGCAGACATTCCGGTCTTGTGTTTTTAGTGCCCTCTAAAATCTATGTGGCACAGTTATTGATCTGAACACTAATTTTTCCAATTCAACTTTTTCCTTTGTCCATTTTTTAATTTCATTTTCTATCGTGATTTGAAGTCAGAATCAGAGACTTGAGAGCTCACCCCACAGTCAAAGCAGTTGAAAGATGAATGGAAGTAGAGCCGGAAACCCAGACCATACATTTTCAAAAACATCTCAGCCAAAAACAGCCCCAGGAAAACAAACTCTGCATAGTCTAGAGATGAGGAAACAAACAAAGGAATTAAATCAGAGGAGAAGGAGGCAGCTGTCCACCAAAAACTGTGCAGTCATTTAGACATGACCTGAAGTAGTAAATCACTGGGTAATGTAAAAAACAAAACCCACAGAGGAAGATGGTGAGCCAGTCGGGCTGGTTGTGGTGGACGATGGCCACGCAGATGGTGTTGAGAGCCACAAGACTGAGCACCATCAAGTAGAAAGTGTCTGTCTTCACCATGCGGCGGATGGAGATGCGCAACATTCGCTCTTTACGACGAAGGTAGGCAGCGGGGCCACGCCGGCCGCTGCGAAAGTTCATCCGTGATCGTGACATGCCTGGGAAAGTAAGAGGGAAAAGCACAGGAGAGAAACCATCGTTCAAACACAAGAAGGATATGTGAGTAACTAAACACACCGAAAAGGTTAAGTTCTTCACTCACTGGCTGTAGACATGTCTGTGAACTTTTCGTCCCCTGGCGCTCCCCGTCGAGCTCCTGTCTTTTTACTGGCTCTCTTTAGCACTGAAAATGTTGCACAAAAACTTAAGTTTATTAAAATTTTGAAATGCTGAATTGTCATGAATGTCAAAGGAAAACAAAAAAGGAAATGACCATTTTTACACTGTTCTGTGTTATGTACAGTAATCAGGACAAACTGACTCTGTGGGTAGACCAGTGCACACTCCGTGAATTAAATTTATTCACAGTTGATTCACAATGCAAGCATTTAGCACTGATGCACCGTGGGCAAACCAAAAGAGCAAAGAGAGAGAGGCTGCGTTTTTTTGTCAGGTTAACCCAAGGTTTAGTAACATAACGATGTTGGCGTCATCTATCGGCTGATGTGATCTCTTTTTATCATTCAGTTGCATAAATGTTTGCTATGGCTTTATTTAGAGATCTCACACATGTGAAGAAGCAGTGGCTTTGCTGGAGGACAAAGGTGTGATGGAAAGTTTATTGAAATCAGTTCATAATTAACATAATAATTAACAGCATCCATCCCAGTCATATTTCTGTTATGAATTTTTAGGCAAAAGTGACTCACGAGAGCGATATGTTAAATTGCCAGCATGTTTATGTAACAGTGTGTATGTCTCAAAGGGGGCTTCAGTTTTGCCAGTGAGACTTAACTGATAAAACAAGCAGTAGTGCTGTTGCTATGCTTACCCACAGCATGTGAAATGAAAGTGGTTAAACTGTTGACTGGAACAAGGTGTTACACGTTTCAATATGCAGTTAAGACAGACACCAATTAATCCCGTCTAACAGAGCATTTTCTGTGGCCTTTATAACATGCAATAATCATAAATCCATGTGCAAAGTGTGTGAACTCACCATCTAACGGCGATCTCCCTGAATTTTTATTCTCCTCTGCAAGCATTACCTCCTCTGTAATACAATAAAACTGGAGGTTATGCACGGGCTTATTTGTTTTCATCACAGCACAATTCAAATAATCAGACACAGAAACATACAGCGCAGATCACATTGGTTAGGATGTCTGCAAACATTTGCACGAACTGAGGCCAAAATGATGTAAACACGTGCTTTGAGAGGCCAGTGTGACCTTCATCAGAGAGAAAGCTCTTATTCTCTCTTATGTTTTCCCAATATTTCTTTTTTCTTTCTCTCTCTCTCTCTCTCTCTCTCTCTCTCTTCCCACACTCACCCACATCCATGAACACATAAATGTGCACCGCATCTCTCACACACACATGCATGTAAACACACAGGCACACACATACACACATGCACACAATTTTAAGTCAGTGAGTCAGTATCACCTTTTTCTCACCCTCTACTTGCGTGGGAGAGTAGCAATGTAGAATGCCATTACAGCATTCTGTGAGTGTGCGTGTGTGTGTGTGTGTGTGTGTGTGTGTGCGCAGGGCACGCGCTCTACTGTCAGTCCAAAAACTCTGAAAGTATCTGTAGGAGAGCAATCGCTTCAGAAAATCAGTTGGCAAAAAGATTGACCATTTGAATCATTGTAATCGTGTCTGTACATCTTAATTCTGTCTCCCGAAATAATAATGAAATTCAGCTTGCGCTGAAATTGGAGGAACAGTTACGTTGCTCTGCATTTTCTATTATGTTTAACTTTGAAATTTATCATGCATATGTTCTATGCTTCACATATACAAATATTAAACTTCAAAGACGGCAAAAAGTGAAGGTTCAAAGAAGGTTCAAACTGATCCACGGCTCTTGCATGCTTATCAGTAATATCCTTTCAGATAATTTCAGCCCCATCTACGCAATTTACAATATTGGCTTTTGTTCGTTAGATTGCTTTCACACATCAGGATTTGTGTTTTGTGAACAAAACCTTCACCGATGATGGCAGAAAAACAGCACAGCTCACAAAATGAATTTAGACAGAGTTCAGGTGATCAAGAAATTAGAGCAGGCATGTCAAACTGGTCCACAGGAGGGCCGGTGTGGCTGCAGGTTTTTGTGCCAACCAACCAAGAGCACACCGTTTGACCAATCAACTGTCTAAAGATGGAGATCAGTTGATTAAATGAGTCAAGGCTGGTGTGCTGCTACTTGGTTGGAAAGAAAACCTGCAGCCACACCGGCCCTCCTGTGGACCAGTTTGACATGCCTGGATTAGAGCAACCCTCCCGTAACTAGAAGATCACATGCTCACTCACTCTTGTACGTCCATCAACAGCTGCCTGCCCACTCACTGCAAGCCTGTGTATCGTCATACCTCACGTGACTAAACAAGTGCGCGTCTGCAGATGTGAAGTTGTTGTGCTGCCCAGTACCTGCCCTGTCAATCCAAGCCCGGTAGCCGTTCAGTTCTCGTTCCACCTGCTGCTGGCGGCGTAGCTTCATGAAGGCTCGCCTGTTCTCCACCCTCTCCCTCTCCTTCGCAAATTCTCTGAAGAGGGAGGCGTTAAAAACTGCCATCATAGAGCGCAATAAAAGACGGAAACACGAGTGTTATACGCACAAGAAGAATCACACTCACCCCGACAGGACACCCAGCACCAGGTTCAACACAAAGAACGAGCCAATAATGATGAGAGGAATGAAGTACATCCAGTTCCATGTGGGACCCAAGGCATCGTTGGTCTGAAATTCAGAATTCATTCGTTACAATGACTGTGTGGCGTTTTGTGGTTCATTTGTCTCAGTTGAACTGAACTCTTGAGCTCACATTATAGAGAACGGCCGTCCATCCCTCCATGGTAATGCACTGGAAGACGGTGAGTACGGCAAACAGAATGTTGTCAAACTGCGTGATGCCGTCATTGGGCCCGATCCAGGTGTCGTTGCAGTCATACTTGTCGGGACACTTCCTCACTCCGCAGGCGAACGCCAGCTCTGATGAGTCGACAGTTTCATTGTCTACAAAAAAAGAAAAATGAAGCAGCTGTTGATGTTTTGCTGATGGATATACTATATACATAAATAATGTCCACACTAATAAACATTCATGTTTTAGTCTGGGCAGGCCACTGCTGATCACTTTAACCTCTGACTTTCCTGTGGCTACTATTTAATGGTTGTTTGAGGTTGTTAATGATCAGCTTTAGAGGTGCTGGTAGGCCAATGTTGATACACTCAAACAGAGCAGAGTGAGTCGTTTCCAGTCTGGGTTAGAAACAGACATGAGAATGGTATCGACCAAGCCTTATCAGATACAAATTATTATTCAAAGCAGAGTATGTTTATCTTTACACACTGAATTTTAAGGAACCTTTAAAGAATGAAGGGATATGTAAACATTATTCTTGCTCTAAATAGCGTGTACTTACTCAGGTTTTATATCTCAGTCTATCTTGGAGTTGTGTTAGGTGATGACAGTAAATGCTGTGGTGTGGCATGAGATTAGAGAGTAGTTGCTGACTAATTAGGCAGTAGCTAAATCAACGAGCAACAGCTCTAATCATACCTCTGAGCTAACTGCTCCCGTAATCTACGAAAGCCTCAGGTTCTCAAACAAAGATGTTCAAACCCTCTGTTTGAGAACAATGAGTAAACCACACGTTTGGTATACCTCTTGCTATACCTCTCACACATAAGCTAAAAGCAAAGCATGACAATAGTCTTCTAAAGGTACTGGTACCGTGATAAAAGGCGACACACCTCAGGACAGAAGTTTCCCACGGATGGCGAGGTGATCAACCCAAAATTTGTCCTTATACACTCAAAAGGTCTCACAGAACTGAGAAAACGTTGGTAAAACAATCGCACTAAATCAGGATCAAATGCGAAACTTTTTCCCTTGTGTCCAAATATTGACCTTCACAAAGCAAAACAATTAATTTGTCTTGCAACAGAAAGAGATTTGGTAGTTTGCGTGGAGCGTACCGAGAATGTCGACAGACGGCAGACAGGTTTGGTGAAGCTTCCCGCTGTAGAACTCCAGACCGATGATGGCGAACATAAGGATGGCAAAGAACAAGAGAAGGCCGATCTGGAGCAGCGGGATCATGGCCTTCATGATGGACTTCAGCACAATCTGCAGGCCTTATTCACAAAGAAAAAGACATCCAGTTCAACAGCGACACCACAGCTTTTAAAGGTTACTAGCTCTCTTTAGTGGAAAAAAATTGCAAAAAAGAATTTTTTACATTGTATGCAGTTTCTGTTTTTCTTGACATGTGTTTGTATGATCAGAGTGATGGCAGTTGAATGTGTAAAAAGTAGTTCAAAAGTATTCCACCAAAACATTCAAGAGATTAAAGAGAACAAACTTGGTGGCCTCCGACTGCACCAAGTTTAACTTTTACACTTCATTGCCTCAAGATGATCATAACAGAATGCAGTCTTGTATTTATAAAGGCAGGAATTAACTGTATGGCAAAAACTGCAACACGGGCGCTTTTCAACACATCATTCAACATGTTTCTACCTGTCTAAGCTGTTTTTCACAGGTTCTTAATACCCAAAGGTGCCAATGACTTGCAGCTTCGGCATGTGGCAAATACATAGGTGGGTTTAAGCTGTTTAATGGAAAAATGAATAGAGCACTAATGCTAAACTGATGGGATTTAAACTCAATAGGGAAATTAAAACGGAACCTTGAAATTATGGACTACAAAATATAAGCACAAAGGATCTGGATGGTCACTCTAATACAGTAAAGAGATTTACTTTATTTCAGAGAGAAGATTTTATAAATACTGAGGCACACATTCTAATTGCTTGTTATTTGCAGCACTGTACTGATTTGTTTGACCTTACAGTGAAGGATGAGAGGTCAGTAACAGACTCACTGGGGATCCCAGAGACGAGTTTGAGAGGTCTCAGCACTCGCACCGCTCTCAGGGTGCGAAGGTCAACTGGGATGTTCATGTGAGATCCAGCAGTGGCCAAGATCCTGATGGACAACACACACACACACACACACACACACAATATGATTCAGAGATATTTTTCACAGTAGAATTGTGAACTAGGCAGACACATTGTTACCTTTCTTTTATTATTTTGTTAATACAGTGAAATGAATAGCTATTACTTGCGATGGCCTAAAAGGAAAAAAAACCCATCTGGGTTAAAATTGAGAAAATGCAACAGGGACACATTAAAAAACAACCATTAGTGGCTAAATCTGGTACTATGACTCTATTTCCTATCTTGTGATTAATGTTTTCCTGTCTGACATATTCAATGAAAAAAAAAAAAAGAAAAAAAAACAGGTAAAAGGCAGCAAAAGGATCTAAAACTCAAGGACAGTTTTGGAGATGAGTCATTTTAAAATAAAAAGGCAAAAAACAAACTGATTTGACGTCACGCTGCGGTACAGTATATCCATTTAGTGTAGCAGACTTGTATGGTGAGAGACAAAGAATGCACAGCCACATACACCTGGCAGGCATCTCTACTCACATCTGCCCACGCACACATTGATGTCCCTCCACCTACACACAAACACTGAAAAACAGCATCAGTAGCAACCAAGAGGCAATCTCTAACCAGCGCTTCGGAATCGTCCTTGTAGCTGTGGCAAAGGCAGGTTTAGTGTTATTTTTACTTAATTTTTTTAAATTAGGAAAAGATGATGTTTTCACAAACAATACACAAGTGCTGCAGAAGACAAAAAAAAAAATAAACGTTTTAATTTGGCTCGAGTTTGCAGCTTAAGTCAGCATCAACCAAGCCAGTTCAGTGATGTGTAATTATAATGCTTTCACTGATGAAAAGGTCAATGTCCACTGCTAATTTGTGAAATAATATTCTGACTGAGTCGTGAAAATTATTCTTGAAATCAAAATTATTTCTCAGATTTGTCTCTCCCTCTCTCTCTGTTAGGCACAGAGATACAACTATACAAACTCATAAAATCTTTGGCCAGTGTTAGGAAATGTGGGGGAGGGTATATGTATGTATGTGTGTGTGTGTGTGTGTGTGAGCAGGGGGTAGAAAGCACATGGCAGCAACTCAAGTGCAAGCCCACGCAGAATCTCTCCTGAAAGCAGTGGGAGGGAGAGAGGCCGAATGAGCGAGTGAATGAGTGAGGCCACGTTCACACTGCTGTGCATAAACCTGAAAGTGATGTTCAAAGTGGCGAAGGCTCACTGTTCATACCACATACCACCACGCCTGTACTAAAATGAGTGCAGGTTGAATGTGC